>NW_022983563.1:0-75514 GCF_010093885.1 Aplosporella prunicola CBS 121167
GTGTGTGTGTGTGTGTGTGTGTGTGTGTGGCGAATGGCATGGTTGGGGGACGGCGATGGAGATTCCATGCTTTGCGCGCTGCGCATGCGAGATGCTGTCGCGTGCATGCGTTCGCGTGGGCTTCCTTATCGCGGCTGGGCCCTGGGGTTGGGTTTGTGTGGCGGCACTCCTTGCTTTGGCTTGGCTTTTGGCTTGGCTTGGGATTGGGAAGGCAGTGGAAGGATGCGCTTCCTGCTGGTGATGGGAGTGGTGGGCCTGATTGTGGGCGGTGCCCGCTATTGTACTTTTTTTTCGTTCGTTTACTTATGGAGTACGGGTGTTGGTTGTGACAAGTGCGCTGAGGAGACGAATGATGGGAATTCGTCTGTTCGTTACATACTCACCAAGTAACCTAGATATCTTCTCAATCCTTAGGTATCTACTGTGCTACTCGATGGCTCTTTTGCTGTGAGTCAGGTGCTTGCGCCATGGCAGCGCGACCGAGTCTCCTCTCACCAAAACCCAGTGCCAGTCCAGAGATAAGAGAAGAGGCCGATATAGCTGCGCCAAAGAGCACCATCCAAACACCCGCGCACAAGGCAAGCCCAAGCGACAAATCAGCCACTCTAACCCTCACGCAGGCTAAAAGCGCCCGGAATATCGTGGCCGGGGCATCTAGCGACGTCAATCCCTCACAACGTGCACCACCACGGCGCGGATGCCATAACCCAGCGTTTTATTTTGGCTAGACACCGGTTGCTGCGCGTGAATTGCTCTCGAGAGCGCGAAGCGGATGCCGCTTGTTTGGTGCTTTCCTTGCACCGGTGTCGGGATACGGCTTCCGAGCTGAGGGCGGGTTGGGTGGCTCCTGGGTTTGGTAGGATGGGTTTTTCTTCTTCTTCTTCTTCTTCTTCTTCGTCTTCTTCTTCGTCTTCTGAGTGGAGTATTTAAGGAGAGGGTCGCTTCTTTCATTGTCCGGCCATGGCTACGCCGTCTCGTCTGTCTCTTGTTGTCCTGTCGTGTCCGCTTCTGCGCTCCGCTGTGCGTACGCCTACTACCCGTTTTGGCTGCTCGACGAACACCACCACCGTCATGTCTATACCGTCCTTGTCTTTCCTTCGTCATCCTGTCCGCGCCTACCACGACCAGCATACGAGCTCGGACAAGGACTCGGACTCAGACCCCAACGCGTCCGTCACCACCACCACGATCCCCTCCCGCCTCTACAAAGCCGACGAAGCGCCCTCCCTCGCCGAACTCGCCGCCCTCTGCAACCAGCCCATCACACAACGCGACTACCCCCTCAGCACCACCATCTCATCCAACATCCCACTCTACGACCTCTCGCGCTTCTCCCCCAGCGACAACAGCAGCGTCTCCCATCTCCAAGACGAATGGGCACACAACCTACTCTCCGGCCCCGGCGTCTTCGTCGTGCAAAACCTGTACCCAGACCCTTCCGTCATCGCCGCCGCCAACACGGCCTTCGACCTTATCCTAGCCGTCGAGTCCTCCTCCCCAACAAACGTCAAGGGCGACCACTTCGCCGCCTCATCCGCCAACGCCCGCATCTGGAACGCGTTCGGCAAGCACGCGCTCGCGGCCCCGGAGTCCTTCGCAACCTACTACAGCAACCCCTGGCTCCCGGCCATCGCTGCCGCCTGGCTGGGCCCCGCGTCCCGCCTGACCGCGCAACTCAACATTGTCCGCCCCGGCGGCGCGCCCCAGACCCCCCACCGCGACTACCACCTCGGCTTCCAGTCGGCAACTTGCGCCGCCGCGTTCCCGAAACCCCTCCACGCCGCCTCCGCGCTGCTGACGCTGCAGGGCGCCGTCGCGCACAGCGCCATGCCGCTCGCGAGCGGGCCGACAAGGTTCCTGCCCGGCAGCCAGCGCTTCGCCCAGGGGTACATGGCGGCGCGCCGGCCGGAGTTTGCCGAGTTCTTTGAAAGAAACTGGGTCAGTCTGCCGCTGGGGGTCGGGGATGGGGTTTTCTTCTCCCCGGCGCTCATGCATGCGGCGGGTAGGAATGAGACGGAAGATCTCCAGCGCAGCGCCAATTTGTTGCAGATTAGTGCGGCGTTTGGGAAGCCGATGGAGAGTGTGGATGCGCTGCCTATTGTTAAGGTGGTTTGGCCGTATGTGATGGACATGGCGAAAGCCGGTACACGTGAGAGCGAAGTCCAGGTCGAAGCGCTCCTCTCCCACCTCGGCGAAGGCTACCCCTTCCCGACGAACCTGGACCGGCGGCCCCCCGGGCCGGGCGGCATGGCGCCCGAGAGCGAGGTCGAGGTGCTGCGGCGGGGGGTGCGGGAGGGGTGGGGGACTGCGGAGGTGGTGGCGCAGTTGGAGGGGATGAGGGAGGCGGGGAGGGCGTAGGGGGTGTGGTCTTCTTTTTAGTTGTGGACTTCCGTCCAGTCAGCTAGGTAGGTAGGGGTGGTATATTGTAGTTCGGACATAATTATACGCTTATGCATGCATTCATCCTGCGGTATCAGCATGTGCAAACCGGGTCCTGAATCCGTAGTCTCAATCACGACTTCCCCCGCGCAAACACTGAGCCAGCATCCAAAGGGTATGACATTAAACGCTAGCTGCCGCCGCATGAGAAAAAGAATACCTCCATCCCACCCCATCCCAAGCCCTACCCTACCCAAGCATTGCCCATTCGCACCCCTCCCCACCCCGCAGCCTCAAAAATTCTCAATCTGGGTGCCATAGCCCCTGCGGTCCGCCAGCCCAACCAACTCCCCCCCAACCACCACGTCCATCAGCCCCAGCCCCACACTCTTATAAATGACGTTCCCGCGCTCCAGCCAGTCGCGCAGCCCGCCATCATGCTGCTCGGAGCCCTTGGGCGTAGCAGCGCTATCATTGACCTCGACGCCAACACCGCTATCGCCGCTCTTATGCGAATGCGCCGACGCGACGCTCGCCCCGCTCGCCTGCCTGCGATGCTGCGTGCGCTGCCGCTCCTGCTCCAACCGCCGCTTCTCAGCATCGCGCTTGAGCATGACGAGCTCGCCCAGCTCAACGACCTCGTTGGCGTCCAGCCGCGCCTGCACGACCTCGCCCGCGTCGCGCAGACACGCCTCCAGGCTGTCGACGACGACGGCGCCCCCCTGCCGCGCGTGCTTGTGGTGGTGGTGCGAGTGGTGCGGCGCCACGGCCTGGCGTAGCACGTCGGGGTGCAGCTCGATCATCTGCGGCGTGAAGGAGCCGATGGCCGCGATGTAACGGCCCTTGCGCCGGCCTTGCACGCTCGTCAGGTATTCGGCTGGGAAGAGCGGCTCCAGCGACGGTGTGGTGAGGAAGATCGCCGCAGAGGCTCGCACCGTCGCTTTCAGGTACCGGTGGTACTCCGTGTGCTGCGGCGTCACGAGCTTGGTGTCGGGGCGATGCAGGCGCACTCCGCCGCCGCCGTCGCCGCCGCCGTCATGCTCTTCGCCCGCTCCTCGTCCTCCTCCTCCTCCCCACAGCCGGTCCAGCAGCACGCGCCCCGACTCAAACGACCGGTTGATGATGTTGAGGTACTTGATCGCGTCGCCGCGCAGCAGCAGCGCCAGCCGAATATGCCAGTACGCCTGCCGGCCGGCCCCAAACACCGTGATCTCGTGCACGTCGGCGCGCTTGCGGAACAGCATCGTCGACGCCAGCGCCGTGCGGAATGCCGTGATTTCCTCGGCGTTGATGAGCGCGCGCGGGAAGCCCTGCGCGTCCAGCAACGTCAGCGAGCCCCGCGGCGTCGCTTGCGCTGATCCGTTGTCTGCTGACATTGAGAGCGACGCGACCGACGAGGTCAGGTCTTCTGATGACCCGTTGTCGTTGTTGTCGCCGTTGTCGCCGCCTGGTTGCGCCAGCGTCACTATCTTCACCCCGAGCCCGTCGTTGCTGCTCGCGGGCATGAATAGTGTCATTGATCCATCTCGTCGCTTCAGGAATGTCCGCTGCGGCTGGTATGTCGAGCAGCACCCGTTCTCTGTGTCCGTCGCCGTGGAATAGTAGTGGAGCGCGTCGCCGAGTGATTGCTGGAGGTTAAGGATGTCCTGCTGTGTCAATGAGTGCAGGAGCCGTTTGACGTCAGCGTCCGAGAGTATTGTCAGCGGCATGGTGCCCAAACAATCTGTGTGAGGTGAGCGCAAAATAAGCGGAGGGGGTAGCAACAGTTCTTCAATTATTGTCCGTCAGCATTCCTCAGGTTACACGGCATCTGCGAATGGTTGGTTGGGGAGATGACGACGCGGCGGGGCACGGCGGGGCGTCTGTCTCTGGCTGGAAGCGGCGAGCAATCGCCGAAGCGTCTAGCCAACAACTCACAAAGTCGACAATCACATGTGAAGGCAGACAGATCATTCCATGTTGGGGGGCCAGTGGGCGCTTTGGTCATTGCGAAGTGCATGTTATTCACATTCCCGTCGGACTTCCGACCAACGCCCGCTAAAATTGAGCCGAAGACACGCCATTGACCCGTTAATCCATCATTTGTTTGGTATCGAAGAGAAGAGAAACTTTTGTCAGACCACTTAGATCTTGATGGCGCTCTCGATAGCCTTGCGCTTCTTCTCCTGCTTGGCGTTGGCCTTGGCACCCATGATACCACCACCCCAGTGACGGCGGGACTCCTCGTGCTTGTCGGTGTAGCCAGTCTTGATGGCGTCGACGAGCTTGGAGAACTCGGACTTGTCCTCGGAGCGGACCTCAGTGAGGGCGACGACAGCGGCGGTCTGAAAAAATTTATTAGTCGGTGCCAGACATTGACTGCGCTCGAAAAATATACCTTCTTGTGGACGACCGTGCCGAGGCGGGCCTTGCCCTTCACGATGGCGTAGGGGACACCCATCTTGCGGCAGAGGGCGGGAAGGAAGATGACCAGCTCAATGGGGTCAACATCGTTGGGGATGAGGACAAGGGAAGCCTTCTTGTTCTCAATCAGGCCAACAACGTGGTTGAGACCGTACTTGACGGCGTAGGGCTTCTTGGAGACATCCTCCTTCTTCTTGCCCTCGGCGATGGCGGTGGCCTCCTTGGTGAGACGCTCCTTCTTCTCGGCCTTGGTCTCAGGGCGGTACTTGTTGAGGAGCTTGAGGGCCTGGGCAGCGGTGTTGCGGTCCAGGACGTGCTGGAACTGAGCAATCGCAGGGGGGACCTTCAGGCGAAGGTTGAGGATCTTCTTCTGGCGCTGAAGGCGGACATACTCTGGCCACCTCACCATGCGGGAGAGGTTGCGCTTGGGCTGAATGTCCTGACCGATGCCATAGTTGCGGGGGCGCTTCTCGAGGAGAGGGTTCTGCGTGAAAATGTCAGCGAGGCGCTTTAGCTGAAGAATGGATGAGCAAACGTACCTTGGCGGCCTTCTTAGCACCAGCCTTGCCCGAGGCAAAGGGAGCAGGCGCGGTCTTCTTTCCCGACTTAGGAGGCTATCATTGAGAAAAGAATCAGCAACGGATTCTTGTATCTCTAAAGAGCATCACAGAAGGCATATTCCAGCGCTTCTAGCTCAAGCCAAATCATCGCCATCGTCAAACAGCTTTCGCTGCCGACGCGACGGAAATCCGCTGGGGCATGCGTCTTCAATCCTGGGGAACTGAAGGGCAGAGGCCTCGCAGCTTCGATGCTTTCACATCTAAACCTGGAAGCTTACCATTGTGATTGTCGTTTGGCGGTCGATGGACTTTTCGCGACGTCGTGGTTGAATCGAAAAAGATCGAGCAGGGCTGCGCGAAAGAAGTTTGTGGGTTTGGGTCGCTTTCGCGTAATTTCCGCCGTTGGGATTAGCGCGGCGTGTACTGCACGGACCATCAATGGCCGGGGTCTTGGACAACAGGACATCTATTCCTCAAACTTCCATCTCATCCGCTCGGAGACGCACCTCAATGTCTATAATACATCCCTAAATAATGTTTTCTACAGTTAGGAAGCATCATCAATTGTAGGCTTCCATGTTGAGGTAATGTACTTCCCCAGCCTATTTGCCATCAAGCACCTCAAGCAGCCTCCTCAGCCCTTCCCGAACAACTCTTTCATCATGACTAAACACGACACGGAATAGTCCTGGCTCCTCCGCAGATTGGCTTTCACCGGGAGAAACATTGAGTTTGTTGTCAAAGAATCTCTCCACCAGTTCCCGCTCTCTCTCCCATCCGGAAATCCTCTCTCCTTTGCCGTTTGTGTCCGGCAGCCATTTTCTTAAATCGATCCACATGAAGAACCCTGCATTCGATGCCTTGGAATAAGGGACTCCACGTTCATCTAGAATTTGACGTACCAAGGCATTCCGCGAAGCCAAGCGCTCGCAGCTCGTCTTTAAGAAGGATTCCATCCATTCCACGTCTTCGAGCATTTGCGCAGCAGTGAGGTCGTTGGCGATGCCGGACCAGTGGAACTGATTGATGGCGTTCAGGGCAGTTGCTAGTACCTCGTTGCGCACAAGTAGACAACCCAATCGCAGACCACCGCCTGCGAGGTCCTTGCTCATTCCATACATGACGTGGAGAAGATTGCGATCGATATACTTCTCGTAATCAAGGGAGAGCACCGAAACGAAAGGGACCGCAGATTCATCTGGGACTTCGTAGACAGAGGTCCCGTAGATCTCATCTGATATCATGTGGATTCGGTGCTTGTTGCAAAATTGCATCAAAGCAATGAGTGTGTCGACCGGATAGCATTGCCCCAGCGGATTGTGCGGGCTACAAAGCATCATGGCGCGAACCTTGATCCCAGAGCTGGATGCCTTCTTGAGTGCCTCTTCGAATTTATCGATGGCCGCCACCGAGAACTGGTCGACGCCATGAAAGGGGACGTGTACAAGCCTCACTCTAATTGAACAGCAGTCAGTATAAGATATTTAACTAGGAGTTTTGATCTTTACTTTGCTTTCGTTCCGAAGTCGATAGGGAAACCAGAATAGCTGGGTTGGGCTATGAGAATCCCATCCTCTTCGTCGAACATTGTATATCCAAGCATATCACAAAGAGAGGTGCATCCGTTCGTGAAATGGAGATGCATAGGGTCCACTGGCTCCCGTGGTTTGAAGTACCTGAAAAGTGTTAGCTTATGGGAGTCCAGACGGATCACCGAAACAAGCATACCTATTCATATGGTTCGCCATAGCGGTACGGAGACGCAAAGTGCCCATTGGACCCTCGCCATAGCTAAAGTCCTTGGCTTTGAAGTGCACCTTGACAACTGTCAATTCTAACGGAGTAGATCAGGACATTGGATCGCATACTGGGTGTTTATTCATGAAAGCAGCAACTTCCGGTAGCATAGCATGCTGTATTAGAATTTGGTTAGTGCCACCGAAGTCTTTATTAGGAGGGACGTCGATATAAGCATCATTTCCGTTCCATGGTGATGTCGTGGGCACGGGCTTTGAAGTACATCTCGGTAGTGGCCAGGCTGCAGTCGCACAAGTTCCCTCCTTCATTCACTTTTTCGCCGACATGGACAAGTGTGGGTACTGGTACAGTTGAATGCACTCAAGGATCCATGTGTCAGGTTCACGATGACCCACCTTCGAGGGAACCCGTTTGTTGCATCATAAGGTGTCAGAAGAGGTAGGTACAGTACATTCTCAGCTGTTCCAATGTCGATAAATCCTGATGGATTCGAATCAGGATCGTGTGGATCGGCCATGAACTTCTTAAACTTCTCCGCAAGGCTTGGTCCTTGGGCCAAGACGGCACCGCGTTGCGCAAGCGTCTCGATGCCAGAAGCCATGGGGGAAAGAAGGGTTGCCCAACGTTTGTACTGGGCTACGTCATTAAATTGATGAAAATCCTAAAAGGACGAAGGTCGACTTACGAGTATGAGAAGGTACGGCCGAAGAAAGACAGGTGCGGGAAGAAAACCAGCTGACGAGAAATACAAGAGAACGACAACGCAGGTTTGAGTCCAAGGTAAGCAGCGGGCGTCCAAGCCGACAATTCGCACCATACCTATCGGGCCAAATCGCGGCCCTTGAAATCCGGCATACCTTGCCCCTCAGCCCCAACGGGACTTCAAACCATCGTGTCCTTCAACCCACTGCTTACCTGGCCCTACTCACCAAGATCTGGGGTTTACATGGATGAAATTCTTCATCTTCTTAAATGAAATCTTTGAAGACATGTCCCACAGCGTCGGCCTCGGCGTGCAGTACTCTGAGGCCTCCCGGTTGTCATCCCCACCAACACAACTCCCCATCACTCGAATGCAGGCATCTTTATGAAATGGCCAGTATCAAGCGGAGGGGCTTCACGTCTTGCAACGATTGGAGTAGGTCACGTCATCTGTTGGTCACGTGGCCAGCTCTTATCGATCCGACGCCAGCGGGCGGTCAGCGGCGGCCTTGAATCGCTCGTGCGCGCCCCAGCCTTCGCTCATCACCCGCTCAATCTCTCCTTCGTGCGCTAGTTCCGCAGTCCCCTTCCGCTTGCTCTTCTCGCGATCGCAGACTCGTCAAGCCATTCCACTGCACGCTATGAGCTTTGCCTTGTAGTCAGCCCGCCTCCTCCCACGCTACGCCTCGGCCCTCAGAACCGCGACAGCGCGTCGACACAGCGAAGCGACGACGGCAAATCCATACCACAGCACCCACAATGAAGTCCTCCGCGATCCGGGAGTCGGCCGTCCCGTCCAACAGCTCAAACCGCCGTACCTCAGCTCGCCAGCAACGTACTGGGACATCGAGACCCACCAACTACTACGCCCGCACCTTTTCTGGGCGCGCGCCCATGGCCGACAATGCCTCTGCCAGCATGTCAACACCAGGCTTCTTCCCAGCCATCACACATTTCACCGACTCGATAAATGCCCTCCCAAAGGAGGTCATGAAGCATTTCTCCATGATGAGAGAAGTCGAAGCCAAAACCGACTCCGCCGACAGCGAACTCAAGGTCCTCTCAGAGAAGATCTCGGCGTTTCCCCCAATATCGAGACAACAGGCACGATTGATTGCACGGAGCGCGGCGAACAGCACGGGCAGCAACAGCCTCAATGGCAGCGTTGCTGGGTCGGTAGTGCACGGGCAGCAAGGCGCTGAACAATCAGAGAGCGGGAGCAATGGGCAGGCTACCGAGGAGGATTCTCAGCTCCAGCGGCGACAGGTCTTCTATCGTTACCGGTACAACCTCGCGCAAATGTGCGGGATGCTTGACGAGAAGAATGCCGTTCTCTCCAGTGCCAATCAGACAGTCGAGAAGCAGCTGGCGCGTATGGAGAGCTCCTACGTACACATCGATGAAGAGCTCAGCTACGAAGCGCGTTATGGAAGCACCACGCACTGGGCCTACAAGGATGGAGATGACAAGAACAAGAAAGCGCCCGCAAATGAAAGATCAAGGCGCGAAGTCGCTGCAGCCAACAACCTGGCGGCAGCTGCGGCAGCAGTGCATGAAGGGGACATAGCAGCAACTAGAGGCGACTCAAGGCGTGATGGGTTGCATACGAGACACAAGAATCGCAATCATTACGTCGACTCGGATTTTGACGACAGACCCACGAAGAAAGCGCCAGCAAGTCGAAGCAAGAAGACCACAGACATAACCCAGAGCGCCTTTTACGGACTTGGAATTACTCATACTCCTAATCAAGCAAGTAAGCGACGTAAAACGGAGAAGACTGCGACATCTGCGCCAGCGATGGAGCGCTCAATGAGTGGAGCCATCAAGGACGCTGCAGGCGGTCGAGCCAGCCCTCGGGAGACACCAGCGGCGGAGAGTAAGAAAAGGTCTCGTGCAGCACCGGCGCCAGCTCCTGCGAAGAAAAGGTACGATCCAATAACGTCGATGTTAGAGCGTGCTTGCAGTAGACTGACATTGCATGTAGAACACAAGCAGTTGGCCATCAGAGCCCCCACGTCCCTTCATCTCCTGTCATTGGCAACTTTGGTGTGCCGGGAGCTGCTGCCCAGCGTCCGATGACTTCCCGTGGACGCCAAAACTCGACGTCGAATTCCACCGCTTCCGTGCACCAAGAGCCCTCTCGCCAGCGACCACCCTCGTCCGCCTCGAACAGACCCATAAACGGTGTGATAAACAGTTGGGAAGCTGAGCCAGGAGCACCACACGGGGCAGTAGTTCCTGTCGCTCCGCCTGGTGTGACGGCTGAGTCCCCAGCGGTCTCAAACGGAAATTTGCCTGAGCGTACAATGAAGCGTGAGGAAACAGATGCTCATGAAGGCGCAGGAACGCCCTCGCAGACAGTCATAACTCGTGCCGGTCGTGCTTCCAAGACCGCGACGCCAGTAATTGGCAGTTTTCCCGAAGGCGCGCCCATGGCGCGTAGTCGCAGCACGCGTAACAATGGCAGCCACGCGTCTTCCGAGTCAAACGTTCCTCTTGTCACTCAACAACCGCAGAAAAGGTCTCACAAGAAGGGTGCATCGGCGTTGCAGCGCAGCGCGGCAAATCACGTCGATGACGGCAGCAGCCTAGCCGGAGATCTCTCGGGCCCAGATCTTGATGAGGAGGTTGTTGAAGAAGAGGACGATGGAGACCAAGAGCGCTTCTGCTATTGCAACGGCGTGAGCTATGGTGAGATGATTGGATGCGACAACCCGGATTGTGCGCGGCAATGGTTCCATTATGCGTGCGTGGGTATCACAAAGGAACCGAATAAGAAGGGTGAGTTTCCGCATCCTGAAAACATAAAGAACCACTCATATCTAACTTTAGACCAGCCAAGTGGTATTGCGAAGACTGCAAAGAGAACCTCAATCTCAAGAGAAGCCGCCCCGTCAGCAGGCAGTGAACGTTGTCTTGCAATATCACTCTTCAACTGTTCATTCTCGAAGCAATCTGCTCTGGACAAACAGCAAACCACGACACGTCTGTATATACGGCCTTGCAGTAGCATGCACACGATACGACCTTAAATTCTTCACTTGTACATCATAATTGTGAGCGGCGTTCTTCGGGCAGACTGGCGCGAGATCTCTTGATCCGCTAGAGCGGCGAACCCCCTCCGCACAAAAATCGCAGGCGTTGTTGCATCTCTGATTTTTTTCCACACGCCATAGCTTGGGCACTTTAATGGCGGCACTTAATGGAAACCATGTTTCGAGACGGATGACGCTCGAGGTGGATGGACTATACCCCCCCTAGCTCAGGATATCTCGCGCGCGCACGGCGTTTCATGACTTGAGAGTATCGGACTCCTTGTCTTTTGTTTTTCTTTCTTTTCTTTTTTCTTCTTTTTCATCTTGCTCTTTTTCTCTTTCTTTCTTTCTTTCTTTCTTTCTCTCCCTCTCTCTCTTCTCTGCTTGAGCATGTGCAAGGGCGAACTGGAACGGCATCATTTTGCTGTTTTTTCCTTTTACACTTTTTTTTTGCGGGGATTTCTCTGTTTTTCGTGGGTTGGGGTGAGGCGAGCTAGGTCCTCGGTGAGGGTTTCAGCAGCTAGACTCACGAATCGACAGATTTTTGAAATTATTTTCGCTCGTTTGGTGGTAGGCTGGGCTGGAGTGAGCTAGGCTGAGGCTGCGGGCTGGTGTCCAAGAGTGGGGGCAGTGCTGCTGGTGCCTACCTATGTGGTACGTATGAATCAATTGACTTGGACTTAGGCAACATGGATGCACGACAGGTGTCGTTGGGTTACCGGTCAAAGGTTCGTCAGTTTCGTGTTTGCGCAGAGAAAGGCTGAATGGAATCAGCCTTGTTTCCTGCCGCTTTCCATCTTACAATTACAGATACATAATGGATAAAATCGCTTCCATGCAGATCAGAGCCTTTCATAGGGTTCGACTAGGGATTTTGTTGCCCAACTCTGATAATTCCCCTCCGGTTGGCGACAGACGCCTCTGTTACCTCATTCACGAGACACAGGTACATACACGCAGTGCCTCGTGTAACAATCTGCCTCGTTGCCTTCTCTTTTGTCGTTCATCTGAAAGATTCCCACTGAGGACCTTTAGAGATGGCGTTTGGATAGTAGATCCCATTGTCTTTTGAGTGTCCTTGTGCATTAATAGTTTTGTATAAATCAATGTGTGTATTAATTTTTGTTGCGCAGAACACATTTTAAAAAAGCAAACTCTTGTGTAAGTATGCAGGACGGGTGTTCAGTGCGACATAACTATGATATATCAGTCCCATGATTCCCCTAGGCTTCAGTCATGCTCCTTCAGCCTGGTACCTCAACAACCATGGACCGCTCTGCATCCAGCAATCTCAATGTCCACAACCTCAACAATTTCGGAAGCTCAGAAGTGTCAATCGCGGGCTCCGTCGAGCCTCAGATCTCCAAGTTCAATAATTCCCAGGATGCTATTCAACTTCAAGAGCTTCTCCCCGGAGAGCAAAGCCCATCGCCAAGGTAAGTGTTTATTGAGATGAAAAGTGAACCCTCACTGATATCGTCATTTCATGTAGAACTTCAAAAGTAAAGACTGCATGGAAGAGCAGCCTGGAAAGATCCCGCTCCGGGCTCACCATCTTTCTTCGTAACGTACGGTTACTTGCTCTCCCAGTTGTCGGCTCCTGGACGAGAAAAGTGGAAAAACCAAAGATCGCTATACACAAGAGTCGGTTTATTGCACTACTAGGGTTGGCCGTTCATGTCATCCCGTTGGCGAATGCGTTGACTCTTATCATCTTGAACTTTGTGACACTCTATGTTGGAACGGATGTGGCAACTACCGCTCTACAGTTCCTAGCCAAGTTCTTGGAACTCCTTACCCAGGCATCTATCAGCAACGCTTTTCTGGTCTACCTCCGCCATGGGTTAATCGGGGATGGCCCTCTTCCTTTCGGGGCGCTTTTTGCCGGTTTACAGATTACGAGTGTCAGCTACCTTTGGTCCTTGGAGTTCCTCGGATCTGTTACTTCCAAGCACATCAGAGTTCCTCGCAAATTATTGTTCGTATTATTAGTTACGTTCAACATCCTCCTTGCTGCTGGAGTCGGTCCATCTATTGCTATCGCTCTCATTCCAAGAAGACAAATGTACCCTGCGGGTATGACTTACATCTGGCTCAACGATACAGAGAATGCGGAGTGGTTATTCTCCAGTCGGATGACCAGTGCAAATATTCCTTCCAAGTGTTATGAACGCACAATAGAAGTTGCAGAAGATTATATGTGTCCTTATACCGGATGGCAGTTTCTATCGGAGTTTTCGTCGAACAAAAACCCCGGCACTGGTATATTGAGATTCAAATATCTTATAGGTGGACTAAATCTGGCCTTGTCTAAAATCATCGATTATACTGTAATACCGGAACAAAGGGCGGCATATACGTCTGATATAATGGCCGGACCTAGTTTCACAGTTCCCCCAATGAGTATGGTCTGGTTAACTCAGGTTCTCCAATATCTATGGAACGATGGCACACAGCGTCCTAGTAAAACCCTTGAACAGAATTATGGCGTCAAATCTACCACACTAGCGAAACAGCCTATCGTTTGGGCGTACTGCGTCTTCACGAGTTGGCCCGTGGAAAATGTTATCCATGTCCCTGACATCGATTACGATTATCACAGAAACCGTACGTTGTCTTCACCGGACCTTGATAATTTATCTCCAAATAGTTCTTCCTCGCAAATTGTATGGATTGAAACAGGGAGCTCCGTCCATATGTCAATTGCTGCCGTTATTTTCAGACCTCGGACTGGAATACTTGCTTGTCCTATCATGGCACGTTGGCATAATAGCGCAATTATTTTAAACAGCACCTCGGGCGAAACTTCCGCTATGACAGGAGATGTTACCTATTTGTCGGATGACTCTTTCTCGAACACTGTCAAGCTCACCAAGGAATGGGCGGGGCTCCTCCTACCAACTCTGAATAACGGGACTGTTTCTGTTTTAGATGCAATTTGGGACGAATATGATTCGCCAGGAATCCCCCTGGCCTCTATGATCACTGTTGCTTTATCACACGGAGGTCATAGTATTGAATCTATCACCAGAGACGCGGTAATTCATAGAGAAGAAGAGTCTTGGCCTGGCCCCGACTACTGTCCAATCTGGCACCCGCAGCCTGACGGCTGGGCGGATTCTTGGTTGACCGGCAAAACCCATAACATATTTAACGCCAAACTACCAGAAACTGAAGGGAAGTACCGCATAGCAAACGAATATTTTGTTGACGGACTCGCCTACACCATGGAGGGTTTCCCCAAGAAGTTCGCCATCGCCATTCTCATCACCTACTGCATCTACATCACCACCTTTATCATTTATATCCTCGCCTTCTCTGGCATCCAGTCTAGCGCATGGGACTCCATCTCCGAAATGACGTCCCTGGCCATGCTTTCCAAGCCACCAAAGGAGAAGCTCCGCAACACCAGCGCCGGAATCGAGACCGTCGAGCTATTCAAGGAGCCTGTCAACATCCGCGAAGTGGACAATCATTTGGAGATTGTATTCCAAAACGATAAAGATGGGAGAGCAATGGGCAAAGTGGAGTTCAACAAGAAGTATTGAACGAAGAGCGGTTTGGAGCGTTATGGCCAATTTGTCTAGTTTGTGTGAGCCTTTTTATTCGGCTGGCGTGGTTGGGTCATCTATATGTTAAGATTAGTTTGGGTTACTCCTTGCTCGTGGATAGTTTTGCTCGTTTTGATGCTCAGGCATTCTAGATATATTTAGTAAGTTTTAAGCATTATTATCAATGCCTATGCCATTGATATTGGGTGTCGTAACTGTTAAGGCAAAGAAAGCCTGTACAGTGGATAGCAGGAACTGCTTACCTTAGTATAAATAAACATGTGTGTGCAAATGAAATATGCTTGAATGATAAGATGTATTTACACAGTAAGAGTGATCCTCAAATTAATGAAGTGAGTTGGAGATTGTCTATTCTAGTCTCGACAGTTACTTACGGTTTTCCAACTTCTCGAGCTCTATGGGCAGACATGTACCAGGATGGCTGTGGAGGATCTTGAAAAGCGCTTATAGATGGCTATAGGGACTGCACGCTCGGTTTTGGGCTGCGATGACCTGGAAATGGCCGATCTAGGTGAGTTTGGGATCCTTTTCGGCGTAGAACCGCTGCTGAAGCACTATATTAAGCATGCTTTGGATCGCTGAAAGACGTTAGTGAGCAACGCTATGGCTAGCTGGTGAGAGTTGTGTTTGCGGGTTGGTGATGGTACGAGGTGTCAGTGCCTCTGCCCTTCTTCAAGCGGATCCAGAGTCCAACACTAGCAGCCCATTGCTCAAGGAACGCATGGGACCAGAGACAACCGCACGGTAAAGACGGATCCTCGCCATGAACAAGGAAAATCGTGTTCCTGTTCTCGCCAGTCTCTTGGTCGGTGGTAGGCTTGGGTGTCCTACGCATGTTCTACATGCGCATTGGCATTCTTGTTATGCGATGTCTTGTTTCCCCAAAGGTAGCTACATGCCTATGCTGACCCCTTGAGTGTCCAGCGGCAATATGTGTGATATAATTATGTTCTCGACAATGTCGAGCCCTTTTCTGCTGTTCTGGTCGTATGATAGGTACGGAGTTTATGGTTTCTACTACACTGAGTGACAGTGAGGACCGGAAACGTGTGAGTGAATATTTATTGGCGAATTATGTGTACTTAGGAGTGTTGTAGTTATATTCTAGGTTCCGGCGAAACTAGGCAAGAAAATGCTTGTAAGGATACTGATTTCCTTCGTGGAGGTTAAAAGACCTTATTTAAGGTATAGTGTCTCGGAGCTTGAACTGAAGTCTTGAACTCATGTCTCATTAGTGTTGCTCTTCATATATCCTCGACTGACCGCACTCGATACTAAGGAGTTGCAGTATGGAAGAGGCTAAATAAGAAGCCAAAAAGGGGACTGCCAAGAAGAAATGGTCGAAGGTTGGGTTCAAATGGAGGGGGTGCCGAACGAGATCATAGATTATTTCCAGCAACTGTTCGGTTCGTCCTCGAGAGGCCTTCTTGCGGAAAACCCCAGCGCACCAAGCTGGCGGACGGGAGGCACGACCGATGGATTCCCCCTACTGTCTTTCCGGTGTTGTTATTTTGCTGCTGGATAAGCTGGTTTCTCTCTATAATGGTTACACACTATATGGTGATAATAATCACTGCCACTTTTCGACATCGGTGCGGAGTATCATGGTGTCGAAATTATAGCTAGCATTGTTTAATAAAAGAGCCATCTCTTATAATAAATAAAACATTCTACCGGAAAGTAAGCTTGATTAAGATTAAAGATTACAGATCCGCAATACGCAGCAAGTAAGAGAATCCAGATAAGGGTATTACCACGGGCAAGTGGCATGCCGTTTACTTAGTTAAACAAAGAAAGAAAAGAATCGTCTTCGTTTATCTATACACAAACTACCTAGCAACTCAACTCATATCTTATATTTCTAGATGTTTAGGGAGACTCTGCATCATCTCCTTAACTCTGACTTCCCTCACTACTCCCCATGGGAGAGGGACCTGTCATCTTGCGAGCACAATGGGGCGAAATCCTCCAGGAGCAAACTCAGAACATGGGGGCCACAGCCGCACCACTGAGCTCTTGTGACTTCTCGTGAAGGCGAAATTGCATACACGAAGTTGAAACCAGTGTAGGGATGCCTTAGCTGCGCCCCCAACCAACAACAATATGCGGAAGAGATCCTCGTCGTATATAGAGTGCTCTTTACCTCCTCCTACCACTCTCTGTAGAAAACAACCACCACACACAGACCCACACACAGCTTCCTGCAATACAATCATTTTCCCTCATCATAGCACCCAAAACCACACCACGACAAACCGCTATGCTCAGCACGCCACTCCTCACTCTCGCCACCCTCGGCGCCGTTCTCTCCACCACCGCCCTCGCGGCGCCCAGCCCGAACCCCGACGCGTCCGATCTCACGCGCCGCGACATCCAACCCATTCCAGAGGGAAAGACCTGGTCAGTGTCGTATGAGTGCGACAGCACGAACGTGGACGCCTCGGGTACAACGGCGGATATGGATTCCGGATGCAAGAAAATTGATGGCGGGGCGCCTGAGATACAGATGAACTATGATACGAAGTCGTACTATCAGATATCGATGCATATGTACGTTAATGATGGTAAGTCTTGCTTCCCTTCTCTCTCACTCTCTCTTTTTTGGACATGTAACTTTCGTTTTTGATATAACACGTGCTTAGTTGGTGTCGGAATTGGAAATGGACCACGTGCTAACTAAACGCTAGATTGCACGGAGCAAGACTACGGCTGGTGGGGTAACCTCTGGCACCACAACAGTAGAGGCCATAGAGTGCAGTCCTCGGAAGGCTTATGCATGAAGGCAGTGGGGTCAGTGAAGGGCGATTCGGACGATACGAAATGGGGGTCTTATAAGTTCACGTATGCGCTCGTAAAAAGCTAATCGGGGGGTATGGTACTGTTCTTTTATAGGAGTTTGGTGTTGGGAGAAGGAGAGGCGGTTAGGTCGGCGGAGGAGAAATTCTAACACACTACCCGGAGATACCAAATCACTAACTTTGTTAAGACAGCTTGCACAGACTTATATTCTGTATTCATTTGTATGTGGAAATCTATTGTATTACTATATGTCAGCTATACACTCTGTGCAAAAACTCACTGACGCTGTGTTGGGCGTTTAGAGAATCACTGAAGTATACGACTTTCCAGACAGTGTCTCACGGCAGCGGAATTTTAGCCCCCCCAAATCGCAATTTTTAACCCCCCCATACTTGCCTCGCTGTTAAAGCGCGTTAGGTAGTGTATCCTACTACTCCTAAAGGTAATATTACTATATTCCTCTATCCTATTATAGTTCTCGCTAACCTTACTACTACTACTAATAATAGTTAGTAACTACTACTACTATTACTATTTCTTAGCCCGTAGGCATGTAGTGGCAGTAGCTAGCATATAGAGTTATATAGAGGCGTATAGGGTATATAGCGTAGGTAATAGGGCGCGAAGTTATTATACGAATATCGCGAAGTTACTTTCTACCTAATACTTTACCTAATTAGGTACGCATATAAGGGGGAGGCTAAAATTCCGCTGCCGTGTCTCACAGGTTGTAGCCCTCATTGTAAGTATGTATGCATTAGTTGCGTATAATCCAGCCGGTTCCTTAAAGAGTATCCCAGAGTAGCTACAGTAATACCATAGGCGGAGAGCAATCAGTACCTGAACATGGATAGACTCCTCTCCCCCTCCAACACTTCAAAGCAGCGGGAGCCGCCTCCCAGCGAACCGATGCGCATTCGACAAAACGCACCAACCGATCTATGCAAACAAAAAGCTGTACACAGATGTCCCGTGAAGAGTAAGGGCAAAATAATCAAAAGAACGACAGATCCCAAAGCAACAAAGCCATCAAACCCTCAACTCCACCCACCACAACCCCACAATCAACACCAACCGTATATACAAGTACAACGCAGCAGTAAACCCCGCATAAAAAGCTACCCAACCCAAGCTACCCTCCGAATCCTTGCCCTCTTCAGCATCGCAGCTAACAACAAAAAACCACAAATCTCCATCATCCACAACACGCTGCAATCTACGTCGACACCAGGACTGCAGGCGGCGTCATCCAACTAAAGGTTGGCCTGGTTCAAGTCACAGAAGATTCATCCAGTAGCATTCTAATTTTCTACCAGACCTTTCTAGCAGTTACCTCCATAATCTTCGATATCCTCCAACATCATCACGCCATGGATTTGGAAACCCGGAAGAGACAGATAATCTCTTCAGAGCACGTTACGAAAGAGGTTTCAGCCCGTCCAGACACATAGCACCGCGACACAGAATTTGGGCGACCCTACTATTGACAGAGTCCCTCCTGCTGGTACCCTTGGCACCATCGTCATCACCTATCAATAACGCCCTCTACCATCTACCGACACTGCCGTAGACTATTTGTAGAACAAACTCCCCGCAACAAAATCGAAGTGCTAAACTTCTACTCCGTGGCGAAGGGTTTTTGAGTCTTGAGTTAGCTTATCCCCCTACCATGACAGCTATGACCTTTGGATCTCAAATTGGTTGCAGCAATTTCAGAACTGCTTGGATGTTCTTCTACCGGTGCTGATAGTTGAGTAATTATAGAGGGGTGAGAGCGGGGCAGGCAGCAGTGGGTGCCTGTGCGTGCGGTTAGTATAGCTTGTGAGGATATAGCTGTGAGGAGTCAGTGGCTAAGAAAGCGTGAAATGAATGATCTAACAAATAGAATGTACAAAAAAGAAAAGCGAACAAGCAGTTCAAGTAACCACACACGCACCAAACCACACCACCACACCCCTCCACCAGCGAACCCGCACCACCCCACCAACCTCCCAAACAAACACCCCGCCCACCCTTACCCCATCAGAACCCACCAACACGGAACACTCCAGCCACAACGACATTGTGAATGCGGGAACACTCGGGGATCCCCCACCCCATACCCATCCAACACGGCCACAGCAAACCCCACTAACCAACTGAATATTTCTTCTCATGGTGGAGAAGCCAATGCGCCTTATATGTGGCTGATCTGCGCCGTTTTTACGTGTAGACGATGGCCATCGCCACTACAAGCTGATACTTATTAGTATAGTCGTTGCTGAAGGTGGTGCGTTTGGCGCGTTTGCTGTTGTTGGCGCTGGCGTTGGGGGTGGTGGTGGTATGGTGTGGGAGAGAGGCCCGGTCCATTCGTTGCCCTCCAATGTGAGGAATGCCCCCAAGACTGGATTTGGACCGGTTCTTTGCTATGGATGGAGACGAAGAGGGGCGGTGGTCTTTTTATGTGGGCGTTTTTGACGCGCTTACCTACCTAGCCAGGTAGGGCAGCGCGCTGCTTCTGCTTTGAGGAAAGTAGTACTCCGACATAGCTCCCCGTAAGCCATATCTCAGCGTTGACCTGATCCCCCGCTCTTTCACAACTCAGCACTGTGCAAACCACAAACGCCACCCCGCTATACCGAGGCGTTAATCAAGTCTTCTATACTCTATCCAGCCTCTAGGCCTACATATATGCTTGCCGCTCTATACTATACATCCACGTTACACGTACTCGCTCTGGGTATGATGCTCTGCTCTTCTGTCCAACTGCCCCAACGCTCTTGGGCCCAATACCCTGCTACCTCTCGTTCTTCTGCACACCTCCCTCTCCCGCTCCTATGCTGTTGCTCCGGCTGCTCCTTTGTCATGAATCTATGTCCGTACAATGTTGACAATATCGTTGCTGTCCGCTGCGCACTGCTGCCTCCTGTATGCTCCTCGGCACACATGCGCTAGATGTCCACTCCTGGCGCAGCGCCTTGGCAGGTATCCTACGCGCCGGGCGTGTGCGCGCAGAAGGAGCGTCGTCCTGATCTCCGGGTAGGTAAGTTTCTCGAACCAGCAGCCGCGGTCGGGTCGTCATCTCAAACAGAAGCCGGCCAACTCTTCATCCGTCTTCCATCCGCGCAGATAGTGCAATGCAGCTCGAAACAGCGAGAGGATCCTGCTCCCGCTCCACGGCTCCGCTCCGCTCAGCGCGCTCTACTCTACTACATCCACTTGGCGGCGTTGTTTGGGACCAGCTTTGCGAACAGGCGCAGCTGGTTCTCGTGCGCGCGCTTCCGGATGTCCGTGACGACGGGGCGGGTCTGCGCCGTGTAGTTTAGTCTGCGCTGGTTGTTGCCGTACAGGACCGAAAAGTCTGGCAGGTCGGAGCCCGGGGGCAGCGCGCAGCGCGGCGTGATCTGGCACCACTGTTGCAAAAGACACGCAGGTTAGCACACGCATCCACACACAAACACCTTCTTCTGTGTTGCTGCTGCTGCTGCTGCTGCTGCTGCTGTGATGTGGTGTAGAAAACTCACCCTTCCAACCGCGCTCCCAACCCCCACCCTCCCCTCCACGCCCACCACCGCGCCCTCACCCACCAACGCCGCCTCAACAACTGCGCCGCTCTCCACAACAACATTCCGATCGAGCACGACGCCGCGGCCGGACTCTGCCTCGCCGTCCCCCTCGATCCCCACAACCGCCTTCTCGTAAATAATGCACCCCTCGCCGATGACGACCGGCCCGTGCACCGACGTCACCTTGCAGTGCGGGTGCAGCACCGCGCCCGCCGAGATGGTGATCGCGTGGTGCCCGGTCAGGACGGCGTGGTTGGCGACGGTCGCCGCGGGGTGGATGGACGCGGGCGCTTTCGGCAGCGTCGAGATGCGCTTCGAGTGCGTGGGGCGGTGGCCGGGCGTGCGGGGGGTGGGGGGTTGTAGGTCTGCCATGCTTGCTTGCTTGCTTGCGTTGGTGGTTGTGGTTGTGGTTGTGGTTGTCGTTGTTGGCGTTGCTGTTTGTTGTCGGTGTCGGCGGGCGTGCTGGCACTCCCGGCGGTGTGGAGACGCGCCGTTGACACGCGCGCGCCCACGTGATCGGCCACGACTTCCTGCGCGCGCGCCCCTATCAACTCCACGACCACCACCTCCACCTCCACCTCCACCTCCATTCAGCACACACGCACACGCACACGCACATGCACACGCACATGCACACGCACCCTCCCCCCCATCCTGCTCGCACCTAGACACTCGCGCCTACTCCCATCATCCTCCCATACCAAACACCTGCGCCACACCCCCCCATCCCCCCGTTTGATCACCGTCACTCTCTACGTATTGTACAACAGCAGCCCAGCGCAAACCGCAAACCGTAAACCTCAACCCCAACACACACACCATCCTACCCAAACCCATGCAGCACGCGCGCGCGAAACCAAACCAAACCGCAAGCTGAAACGGCGCTCCCTCCCCGTAAGTCCGAGATTGAGCTCGTTGAGGCGTCGTCAAACGCGAGCGCATCCCGGCGCTATAGCAGCGCAGGGCCGCCGCCGCGAAGTGAGGACCGTGAAGTTAAAAACGCCTGGGCCCTGAGGGTCCGGGGCGCGGTCCGGGTCCGGGTCTGGGTTCTGGGGCCGGTGCGTGCGGCCTGGCGGGTTTTTCATGCATTGCTGTGCGCTGTGCAGACGCCAAACATCCAACCGACCAGCCGCAAAACGCCTGTCGGAGCTGTAGGTTAGGTACCGTACGTACATACGTAAGGCCAACCGGCCAGCCAGCCAGGCTGCCTGCTCCCACGCTCCTAGTTCCCCCTCAACACACACACCCCCAAACCTCCCCAAACGAACGCCAACGCCCTCCTCGCTTTCGGGCCCTCACTCGGTCCCAACATCGGCTATTAATAGCCCTGAACTATAGTATAGGTAGGTATCGCTCGGAAACTAACCCTCCACCAGCCGACATCCCAGCCAGCTATCCGACATCCCTCCAGCTAGCTAGCCGACATCCCTGAGCTACCCGTACCCACTACCCACTACCTACTGTGGGTAGTAAGACGCCGGCGGCCGCGGTCGGGGTAGCGTGTATGTAGTGTGTAGGTAGTGTGGATCGCGCCATACCTAGGGTCTGCGCTAGATACCCACTCTGCTACGCACGACTACGGCTACGGAGTAAGACTACGCACGACTAGGTCTACCGAGTAAAACTACGACTAAGACCAAGCAAGACATCCAGTTTCAGCCCGTTTCCTCCGCTTCTGCGGCTCCGTTCCACGTTGCGTGCATTGGTTGTGGCGTGTTTGGATGAGCGAGTGCTACACTGCCCCGCTAGGTAGCGTTTCATACCTATGTCTGTATGTACCTACGGATACCTACCTCTCTACCAGTCAGTCAGTCAGTCAGTCAGTCAGTCAGTCAGTCATGCAGTCAGCCAGCCAGTCAGCCAGTCAGTCAGCCAGTCATGCAAACAACGATAGACCTACCTAGCTACGCAGAACGACACAAACGCGAACAACAATACTACTACTACCAACAAACAAACGAACTATCTAGCTAAGAAAAGCCACCAACCAACCAAGCAACCAGCTCAACGTCCAAAAGAAGCAAAAGCAAAAGCAAAAGCAAAAACAGAAGAAGCGCAGCGCAGGGCAAAGGGGATGGATTATAAATACATGTACATAGCAAACCAATCAAGCCACTAGAACTAAAACAGGCCAAGCAAGCGCTTTAAAGCTAAAGTAAAGCAAAGTAAAGCAAAGCAAAGCACGCAGCATGCCGAAAAGGTGTCCATGTGTTCATTCATGATCACCGCCTCCACAACAACAACCGCAACAACCGCAATCATGAAGCAAGAAGCAAAGCAGAAGCAAAGCAGAAGCAAAGCCAACATCAAACCAAACCAGTCAAAAGCCGCCGCCACCACTGCCCTCTTCCATCCAGCTCAGTCATAAGCCAAGCAAGCAGTAGAAGCAATCAGTCGTTCCCCCAGTCTCCATCACCATCACCACGCAACATGAAGCTTAAAACAACACCAAGCCAAGCCGCGTATCAGTGAAACCAAACCGAACCGACCACATAAGCCAAAAGCCAAAAGCCAAAAGCCAAAAGCCAAAAGCCAAAAAAAAAAAAAAAAAAGCCCTGCCAAAGAAAAAAACGCCGTCGCTGGATGCGATGTATGCAAAAAGGCCTATAGTAAGTAAGTAGGTAGGCAGCTAGGTACTAGTAGTAATAGAGATAGGAAATATGCTTTAAGAGATAGAGATAGAGAGATATATGCCAGAGGAAATAGAAAATGTTGTTTTGTCTGCGCATGACGTAGGTATTTTGTATGGCGAAAAAAGGATGTCCAAGACAAGTAAGTAGTACGGGGATATAAAGGATAAGAGATACAGTTGCATGTAGTTGTAAGGTAGGTGGGTAGGGAGAGAGAGGTAGGGATAAATGGCAATTGTGCTTTCAATAGCAACAACAACAACAACAACAACAACAATATTTACAAAGCAGCAAACAAACAACTCGCACCGGGAGCGGCGTTTCGTTTCGTTTCGTTTAGAAAACGCCGCCTCCCAAACTACCCCACGCAGCCAAGACGTCCTCACTAACACTGCTGCGCGTAGCAACATCGATGCCAGGCGCCGCGAGCCCGCTGTTGCGGCTCACGCTGCTCCGACGGCTGCCAGCGCTAACGGCGCGGTTCTGGCTCTGGCTCTGGCGCGGCGCCTTCGCGACCGGGTGGTTGTTGCCCGTGGCATTGGTGCTGACGCTGCTGATGCTCGTGCGCGCGCTGCGGGCGCCGCCGGGCGGCAGCATGTGCGTCGTCTGCTGTGGCGGCGGCGACGACAGCAGCGCCGACGAGCTGCGTGCGCGCCGCACCTTCTCGATGACGACGCTGGCGTCCGTCTCGCCCCACGCGGGGAGGCTGTGCTCGCCGTCAATACGGTCCGACGCAGCTGAGGGGATGTCGCGGTGGTGGTCGCGCGCCGAGTCGTGGCTGCGGCGGTCGCGGTGCTGCGGCTGGACCGTCGGCACTGGCGGGATGGCCTTGGTTGGTGGCGGTGCAGGGGGCGAGCGTGGTGCGGGTGGGAGAGGTGGCAGCGGAGGCATGGTAGAGGGAGAGGGCACTGGCGGCGGCACTGAGAAGTCCATGCCTGCGTCGCTGGAAGCGGTGCGACGGCGGCTGTGGCTGGACTCGCGGCGCTGTTGCCGCTGCTGGTGCTGCCTCTGCTGGTATTGGTGCTCTTGCTGGTGGTGCTGCTGGTACTGCTGCTGGTGGTGCGCGTGGTGAAGGTACTTCTTACCAGCTGAGACATGGACCCCGTTCTGTCCATGCTGTCCAGGCAGCGGGAACACAGCTTCGACGTCCGCGCCGTTGCCACCAAAGCTCGACTCGCTGCCGCCGCCAACCGAGCTACCAGCCACCTTGACACCAACGAGGTCGCCCTCGGCGCCAGGGCCGGGCGTGACGGGGCTAGGGAGCGTATCCGTGTGCGAGGCGGTAGCGGGGTATGCGGGCGAGTCGGGCGGGCTGGGAAAGACGTCGAGCGGGGAAAACATGGCGGGGGAGAGTTGCGGAGGGCGCGAGATACGCGTGTTGTTTCGAGAGTTGCGGCCTGTCGCATTGGTCGCGGCGCCGTCTTGTGGGTGTGAGGTGTAAGAGGGTGGCGAGGAGACCGAGTCCGACTTGTTGTCCGTCGCGTCCGAGGCGGTGGACTGCCGATTGCGTCTGTAGTAAGAGTTGACGAGAGTTTCGGTGGTCGTGGGTGGGTCCTCTTCCCACTGCGTTGGGTAAGAGTGAGGAGGAGAGAGGGCCTTCTTGGACTGCTTTCTCTCTTGCTCTTTTTCAGAGGGCTGGGGCGAGGAGGTGTTGGAGCGATATTGCTCCGCCTTGACGGCACTCCGATAGCCTTCCGCGTAGCTGTGCTTGGCCATCGCCGCGCGCTTTCTGCGCATAAGCTCCAGCAGCACCTCTTCCTCTTCTGTGACTGCCATGAGCTTATGGCCGAGCTGCGACCTCGGTTCGCTCTTGGATGTCCTGTTGCTTCTAATGCTGTTGGTGTCGTGATCATTATAGTCCGAACCATTGCCAAAGCTACCCGCGCGGCTTCTGCCTCCATTCTCGTCATCGTAGTCATCCTCCGGAATGGCAGAAACCTGCCGAGAATGCCGGGGTTTCCGGCCAGACCGGGAATGCCTTGGCAACATGAGTTGGCTCGATCGCGCGGTTGGGGAAAGCATCACGTCGATAGTGGCGGCAGTCGTAGAGGTCCGCACGCTCGAATCGGACATGTTGGTCATGCGTTTCCGGTCCGCAAGGCGCTCTTGCAGGGGCTTAAGCTCGAACGCTTGGGCTTTGCCAATAAGGATCTCGCCGACCGTCTCCGTGGACATGGCCAGACTATCGCGAATCTCGGGAAGATCCGAGGTTGGACTGTCGCTCTCGTCTTCTGACGAAGAGAGCGAGAGAACGCTTGCACCGTGTTTGTGCGCAGAAGCGATCTTGTTTTTCTTGCCTGCATTTGCCTGCTTCGAATTCCTAACCGGGTTAAAGGGCGGGGGGACCTGGTCTGGCTCGTTTGGAGAGTAGATCTGGTCAGAGGCGCGCGTGGTCAGGCTGAAGTGCGATCTCTCGTTGTAATCCACATGTGGTGGAGGCGGTAGCGGCCAGGCATTTGCCGGTATTGGCTGCTCAGATGATTTTCTGCCTGCATTCGACGGTTGTCGTTCATGACCGTAGGTTTCGGGCTCTCTCCGCTGCGCAAACACTTCCTTTGCTCTCGCCCAATCCCTCTCAGCTCCTCTTGGTGGTTCTCGTTCCTCCTCCGCTTCATCACTGTCGTCACTCAGACCTTCGAACCAGTGCTGAATTCCGGCAGGCGGTCGTCGAATGTTAACTTTTGCGTTGTCGTAGTTTTCGGGCTGGGACTTGTCCTTTTGGGAAGACGCTACAGAGCGATTATCGCGGAAGGTATCCCCAGTTTTGGTGCTGCTAAAAGACGGCGCCCTCCGCTCCGAGTGTTCATCGGGGGATAGTGATTGGGGATAATGCTGCGAGGAGCTAAAAGGGGAGCAGGTAAGCTAACGAACAAGGATGGGGAAAGCAGGACGTTGTCATACTTTGCCTTTGGTGCTTTTGGGAAGAGCTTGGACAAGTCTAGCCGCGCTGGCTTCTTCTTTCGGCTTGACTTTCCAGATTCGTTGTCGTACTCTTCGTATGTGGAACTGTGCGTGCTGATTTGATCGACGCTCGTCGTGCTCTGATGTAGGGGCGTGTGACCCCTACGCAGACCGCCGTCCCGCATGGCGGATGCCGACGTCTGCTGTGATACCGGCAACGGTGGCCTTCTAGGATCGTAGTGGGACTGCAGGGTGGTAGACGACTTTTGCGAATGCAGTGTCTTGCTGTAGCCTGTGCTGCTAACGGAACCAGAACGGCCATCGCCGTCAGCTTCGTCGGCTCCAGCGCTGGGCCCCAGGACGTTCGAGGACGGGCGATGGTAGAGGGTGTGCGACTGCCAACGCGGTGGTACGAGGTCGTCGGCGGAGGTCGCCGATCCCTTGCGTCTCTCAGGCAGCGAGAGACTGCTCATATAGGTTTGCTTGGTGTCCAACAAGGCGTGCGGGGCAGACAGGTACGGGTTTCCCACTGCTACTGAAGCGGCAGATCCAGTGTGGCGCCCAGGCAGACCGGTGCCCAGGAGCCTCTCTGCCTTGGAGGGTTGTGAGGAGACATCGTCGGATCGGACGGAGTAGGCCGGGGTCGCGAGTCTCTCGGGCTCCTTGTCCTTGTCGGCGCGGTGGCGGCGGTGGTGGAGGTGGAAGGAAAACTTGGAGGGAGCCATGGCGAAAGCGAGCGTCGTCGGAAAGAGAGGAAAGCGGCGGACGGAGGAGGAAAGGCAGGCAATTTAGACTCTGGCGCGGGTTTCAGCATCCATGGACGGGCAGGAGGTCGGGCTTGACGCAGCACTACCTAAACATTTTCGCATGCAGGCTCTCCAAGAGGATTGAGCGCGCGGGGGAAGGGTGGAAGGGCAGCGGGCGCGTCTTCTGGAACAGTGACACGCGGCGCAGGAGTGGAGACGATCAGGAAGGACAGGCGCGCATGCTGCCTGGATATGTCTCGCCGGTCAATGATTGACGGAGAGGGCGCAGTTGAGAGTCCCGGCGATGGGGGTGCGTCGGGAAGCAAAGGCGAAGCTATGCCATGACGGCTGATTGCGCGGGCGACTGATCTGCGCCGGCACACGAGCTTCGCCGCGCCGCCGGATGAAATTCTCAGGGGCAATAGGCAGCGCTGAATTGACATCCCTGCCGCGAGATCGCCGCCCTGCTATTGCCTGCGCCCTTGTCCCACGTTACGCCTGTCCCTTGCCTGACGATCATGGCGCCGGTTTCATCTACCCACGCCGGCGGGAAACGGTTCATGCGTTCGTTGTGATCCGTGATCCACCGTGTCCAGGCAGTCGTCAAACCCCAAGGCCCCAAGGCCACCTCTGCCATCCTCCCAAATCCCGGGCTAACACCAGAGACTACTGCAAAAGGGCGAACGATAGGGGTGGCACTATTGCTTGCGGGCTGGCTGGACTGTCAATGGCTTGCCCGAGAGGCCCGTCAGCCGCCGAGGGACCAAGCGAGCGCGGGGTGGTGCCATGCTACGAGAGGACCGTGTGTTTGATTTTGGGGACAACGTCAAATAGATTGAGCTGATGGACAGATCCGCTGCTTGATTGATTGTGTGCTGGACATGTCTCTGAGCCTACTCTGCTCGCCAATCACTCACACGCCGGACCCGGTTTTGTTTCATAGCTTCTTTGGACCTCATCGCTCACACGCCGACACCTAAACAAACATGCTTGCCTTGCCCGCCGCATGCACGCACGTCCGCCCGTGTCGGACGGGAAGGAAGATGCCCAGGCCCCTATCTTGCCATTGTGCCTTGGACTTGTGCACTAAAGCAGATGAGCTTCTCCACCGCCGTCACCGCCATGATCTGCGCGCATCAGTGGAGATGGCATCAGGATGCTGAGATCTCGGTGCCCACGTGGGGAAAAAGATATGGTATGACGATGGGCATGGCGCTGCACGTATGGGGTTGCGGCCAATTCCATTCAAGAGCTATCTCATCTCTTCTCCCTCTCTCTTCCCTGGCCTTGACAAATACATCCATGCTGGAGGATGTTCAGGCAGCCCGTCTTCCCGTCTCCCGCCTCCGTCTCCGTCTCATCAGATCCTCCCCGTCCGTCCGTCATCGACGTCGTCTCCGCCCCGCCTCCACCGCCAAGCGCTTTCGATGTTGCACCGCATAGCCTCACCAGCTAGCTAGCATGCGCCCAAGCACAAGCGCCGCCGTTAGCAGCGCCGGCAAAGACGAAACACTTCCGCCAGAGTTGCTTTTGAAGCCGGTGGCGGCCGGCCGTCGGCTTCTCCCGCGTTGGTTCTTATTGCTAATCGCTGACTGCGGGCGTCTTGCTTCTCGACCGGCAACTAATTGCATGTCTGTCTGCATGCATGCAATGCATGCATCTAGGGTCAAGTCATATGTAGGCGTGCACCTGCGACGCCATTCAGGACAGCTGAGGCACGTCATTTGGCAATCCTCGTCCGGCCGAGGTGCGGAAGACCCTGTCTGTCTATCAGCCACATGCACTAGCACAGACCGCTCCCCACCAGCCGGCCCTTTGAAGGAAGAGAAAAAAAAAAAAAAAAAAAACTCGCTTTTGAGGTCACTTGCGCTTGCACATGCGTCGCCACGCCGCGACGCGCCGCGCCACGCCAACCGCAGTCCCTAGCGCCAACGGCCGTCCGTCCAGACCGATGTACCTACTACGTACGTATGTCGGTACATTCAACGACTACATCCGAAATACCTCATCAACAGTCCCGGTGTCGAGCGAAACGAGATGAGATGGACGGGACATGCATGCTCCAACGGACCCTCCGCATACATACATGCGATCACTGTGCCAGTCCCTTGTTATGACCAATGGCCACGCACCCGCGAGCTCGTAGAACCCATCGAGCCTTCTAGGCCGGGCCGACGCATGCTGTTATCAGGCACTCTCTTCCGTTGCTACCCTTGTCCAAGTAGGCAGTGTGGAAATTGTCCGCCTTTCCGCACACAGCTCTAATGGCGTTGGCGATCGTCGATACGGCTCGCACCGTTGATGGCGCTCTGTGAACAGGGATTCCCGCTGTTTGGCGCCGTTGGAGAAAGGCAAATAGGCAGTAGGTAGGTACCAGGCAAGTACCAGGCAGGTAGGTCACCAAAGTTTCAGGTCCGACCTGACTGTTGGACAGGCTTCAACCGTGATTGGCGCCATTTTCTTTCTTTTCCCTGCTTTCGGCTACTTCTGGGCTTCAATGTGGTGCTCCGGGTGCGCTGGCAATCGGGTGTAGCCAGACGGTGTAGGCGGATGATGTGGCCGTTTGCCCTTCCATGGCGCGCGCAGAAGTTGCAGAAGCAGGTACGGTGTCGCCTCCCGCCGCCATGCCATGCCATGCGCTGCCATGCGGTGCTCTGCACTGCACCGACCACACCACACCTACAGGACCAGCTGTACCTACACCTTTTCGCTCGGTCCTCGGTTCAGTTATTCGTCGAATCTCTCCCTCGCATTCATGCCTCATAATCACAACCATCCGCCCGCATCCGCGTGCGCGCAACCCCTTCCGCACCTACTCCATTTCATTTCCACACCACCCCCGCCACGCCTCCCCCACCTCACCCCACCCCACCAATCTCAGCCGCATCTCTTCCGCCGTTCCCACCAATCTCAAACAAACCCCCGCCTGCCCACTGCCCGTCAGGGCACCGTACCGCACCGTACCTGTCACTTCCCGTCCCGTGTCGCGCCCCGAACCGTCCCGTCCCGTTCCAGACTTGAAGGCGCCACGCCACGCGACACGGCACCACACATCTCCACGCGAGACCATGGATCGCAACAGCCAAAGCGACCATCTGCAGGAGGGAAGCAGAAATAAAAGCAATGTCAGGAGCACACGCCTCCCCGCCACCATAGGGCTAGACCTAGGCACATCCTCGTCGTTCCGCTCGTCCGTAAGCAGGCACCCAGGCACGCGTTTGTTTCCCTTGCTTCATGCCGACCAGCTTGAACGTTCCAGCAGCAGTACAGCATCTTTCTTCTGTCTGGCCGGCTGACTCTTCGACCGTCCGAGGCAAACGCACGACTATTTCCGAGGGCGTGGCGATACGCACTCGTCCATCCATATGTCCGTCTCTCCATTAGTCTAGACTATACTATTTGTTTTCTTTCCTTTCTCTTCTGTTGTTGATGGTTTGAAGCCGTGTATCGCTTAGTCACACTATCAGCCACGTGATAGCCTGTTTCCTTACCTACCTACAGTAGGTAGACCGGCAGAACATCGGGCATGAACGTCACGCTTCCGGTCGCGCGACGTCCTTTCCCCGAAGACTCCAGCACCACCAACCATGGCTTCCCGCATCGCCGCCCTGCAGAGGCAGCAATTGAGCCGGCCTAGCCTTCGCCTGTCGCGACAGCTCCCGCTCGCACGCCAATGGCCCTCGATTGCCCGTCATTCCTCTACGGCCTCCTCCACCTCCGAAGCCGCCGCTAAGACCGCCTCTGAAGCTGCCGACAAGACCACCCGCAAGGCCAAGTCTACCGGCTCCCGGGTGAAGAACTACTTCTGGGGCAGCACCCTCCTCCTCGTCGGTACTGCTGGTTACCTCTACTCCTCCGATACGCGCGCCAGCTTCCATCAATGGCTCGTTCCACGTGTGATCCGCACCGTCTGGCCCGACGCTGAGGAGGCCCACCACGTCGGCACCAAGGCTATGGAGACAATGTACCGCTTCGGTATACACCAGAGGGAGCGCGGCGATCCCGATGCTGCGGGCGACCTGCAGATCACCGTGTTTGGACACACGTTGGACAACCCCATCGGTATCTCTGCTGGTCTGGACAAGAATGCCGAGATCCCGGATCCGCTGTTCGCCCTGGGCCCTGCTGTTGTTGAGGTCGGCGGTATCACACCCATGCCGCAAGAAGGCAATGCCCAGCCTCGCTGCTTCCGCGTCCCCAGCCAGCAGGCCCTGATCAACCGCTACGGACTCAACTCGGAGGGTGCCGACAATGTGGCCCAGAGGCTGCGCCAGCGCGTCAGGGAGTTTGCCTACCAGATTGGCTTTGGCATTGATACCGAGGGCGAGCAGGCAGTTCTCGACGGCCTGGCTGGCGTGCCTCCGGGAAGTCTGACGCCCGGCAAGATCATGTGTGTGCAGGTATGTCTAGACTACCCATCAGACCACGTATGGCACTATCTCACGCGCTATTTTTCTAGGTCGCGAAGAACAAGAACACGCCTGAGGGTGACATCGAGGCCGTCAAGAACGACTACGTCTACTGCGTCGACCGCCTCGCCCGCTACGCCGACGTCATCGTCGTGAACGTTTCCTCGCCCAACACGCCCGGTCTGCGCACCCTTCAGCGCCACGAGCCCTTGACGCGCATCCTCAGCGGCGTCGTCGGCTCCGCCAAGGCCGTCGACCGCAAGACCAAGCCCGCCGTCATGGTCAAGGTCAGCCCTGACGAGGACTCGGACGAGCAAGTTTCGGGCATCTGCGAAGCCGTCTGGGACAGCGGCATCGACGGCATCATCGTCGGCAACACGACCAAGCAGCGCCCCGAGGCCCTCCCCAAGGGCTACCTGCTGTCGGGCAAGGAGCAGCACACGATGCTGGAGCAGGGCGGGTACTCTGGCCCACAAATGTTCGACCGCACGCTCTCGCTCGTCGCCAAGTACAGGCACGCGCTGGACCAGGGCCCGATTGAGAAGGTGCCAGTCGAAGAGGAGCAGCCCAAGGCTATCGAGCAGGCCCCCGCTGCCGAGCCCGAGGAGCCCTCGACGGTCACGGTCGCCGGCCCGGTACCCCACTCGGCGCCGGCGTCGCGCGCGACCTTCATCGAGGAGGCGCACGAGCCGACGTCGCCGCTGGAGGTGGCGGTGGCGGATGCTGCGGCGCCTGCGGCTGCTGCTGCTGCTGCCACCAACCCGTTCGACCACCCGCACAAGGAGATTTGGGCTACCGGCGGTGTGGCGACGGGGCAGCAGGCGCTGCAGCTGCTGAATGCGGGGGCGAGCGTCGCTATGATTTATACCACTATGGTGTATAATGGGTCGGGGACGGTGACGCGGATTAAGAATGAGATGAGGCGGGCGTTGGAGGAGAAGCGGTAGGTGAACGTAATTGGAGGTTGGGGGTGTGGGAGGTGCTGTTGTTGGTGGTGGTGGTTGTGCGTACCTACATACGTACAAGAGGGTTTCAAGAAGCTTTATACATACATACATGCATAGATAAGAACTGTAGGGGTAGGGGCAGGGGTAGGAGCAAGAAGGAAGAAGAAGGGAAAAAACGTCGATTTCTGCTGCTTTGGTGTCTTGAATGCCTGCCTGCTTCCTTGCTTGCTTGTGCCGTGCTGAGTATGCTGCTGTCTGAGTAGGTGGGTGGGTCCTGCTTACTTGTGTCCTTGTGCGTGTCTGTCTCTCATGACTTCTTCATTCCTCCACCACCGCAGCCCGCTCCCGTCAAGCCCGCCGGCGCTGTATTGTACTGTACTCGACGAAGACGACGACGAAGACCAGGAGGCGAGGAATTTCCTACCTATGTGGGGGATAGAGAACGATAGGTATGGTAGGTACGCTACGTTTCGCTACGCCGCCATAGTACCAGTTGAGCACACAGACAAGCACGCACGCACGCACGCTCGCTCGCTCGCTCGCGAAATCAGTACCTAGGTAGGTAGGTAGGTAGGTACCCAGGCCGTACGGGTCTGGACGTCTGCAGGTGCTGGTGCAGGGTGGTTGCGCGTGGGCTGGGCTGGATCAGGTTGGATGTGCATGGTGTGTGTGTGTGTGTGTGTGTGTGTGTGTCGAGAACGTTAGGTGGGTATGTATGTAGGGAAGGAAGGAAGGAAAAGGAAGGAAAAGGAGGGGGCTTTTTACAACCATCAAGCTGGTCCGGTCTGATCTGGTCTGGCATTGTCTGTGTTTTGTTTTATTTTGCTCCTTGACCAAGGGCCATGCATCCTAACTACCCGCATATCGCACCCTGCCCTACCAACGAACCGGCCAACCCATTACCCCACACAAAAGACCAGCCACCGGACAGACAGTCTCTACCTCTACGCAGCAGCGCCCAGCACATTGAGCGCACCTTCCGCCGTCAGCGCGACCAAGCTCTGCGCGCGCTCGCCCCACTGCACCGCTGCAGCCGGGACAGCCTTGCGGAAAGGCTCGGACCAAGCCTTTGCGGCCTTGGAGTAGTGCTGGACCGCGACGCAGCCGGGGCCGGCCACGGCGAGGAACTGGCCCGTGTAGTCCCAGTGCACGCTGTCGATGGCGCTGCCCACGTCCAGCGTCTTGATGGCCGCCGCCTTGCGCAGGTCCCAGATGGCCACGCTCGTCTGCCCTTGCACCACCGCTGCTAGCCACGTCCCATTCTCCGAGAACGACAGCGCTTGCAGCGGCCCGCCCGCTTCGAAGTTGGCCATGTTGTCCCCGCTCTTGACGTCGAAGACTTTGATCGTGCCGTCTTTGCCTCCGGCAGCAAAGAGGTGCCCGTCGGGGTGGAAGCTGCTGCAGAGAAGTTCTGGGGAAGCGTTAGAATGCCTGTTCAAACTAGAAAGGAGGGAATTCATAGCAAGAACATACCAGCGTCAGTGAAGACCTGAGTGAGCAGCTTGTTGCTCGTGAGATCGTAGAGCTGATAGCTCTTATCCACGCCAGTGGAAGCAAGAATGTCTCCGGTAGGGTGAAGGGCAAGAGAGGTAACGGCGCCAGCGTGCGAGCCAATCTGCGCGACCTCCGCGCCGTTCTCAAACACCTTAACGGCGCCGGTCGACGTGGCGACAACGGGCCGGTCCTCGTACCACGCTCCAGCGGTAATGCTTCCACCGGCCTTGAGCGCCTGCACCGCCTGCTTCTGCGATATCGAGTACACGCCAGCGACGCCGTCCGAGCCTCCGAAGAGCGCGAGGTCGCCGCTCTTGTCCAGCGCCAGGCTCTTCGCACCGGGGTACAAGGGCTCGGTCGAGCTCGTGGAGTCATAGGATTGGATCGCGTCAGCCGTGGCCCAGTCCTCTGGCACCTGGCGCTTCCTGCGCGTGCTCGAAAGTCTGCCGGAACATTAGCACAGTCCTCTAGTCGCGCTTTCGCGCCGTGGTAACACTACTACTACTCACTCTGCGTGTCGAGCGTCAATCTTGGCCGCAATCGCTTCCGGCAGCGCCTGCGTGTCGACCTGCATGGCATCTCCGCCCGCCGCGCCACCGGCGCTGACAGTCACCTTCGACAAGGCGTCACGAGCCTCGTCCCTCTCACGCGTTAACCGCGCAATGACCCTCACCGCGGCATCGTGCTGGTAGAGAGCTGTGCTGAGCTCCTGCCGGGTCTGCGCAAGGTGCTGCTTCAGCGTATAAGTTTCGAGGGCGACGGCGTCCCATTCGTTCTGGAAGGCCGCAAGGAGAGACGGAATGGAGGTGAGGGTGGGAGGGCGCGGGCGGACGACGCGCGGTTGCTTCAGCTCGAGGAGGTCGTCGACGGTGAGCTCTTCGCCGTTAACGGGGTCCGTGCCGTGCTCGGAGATGTATGCCTCGATCAGGCGTCGCTCAAAGACATTGCCTGATGCTCAATTAGCTACGGCGCGCGCATGCAGTGAGCTTGGGAATTTGTACGTACCACTCTTGCGCGACGCGACAGGGACTTGGGGTGCTTCGCCGGAGACTGAGTTTGTGTCAGAATGTTGATTTGTGGAGTAATGGCACAGGCAACTTACTTGCGCACAACATCTTGCCGGCAAGGGTGTGGGATTGCGTGTAGTAGCTGGAGCTGGCTTGTATGCAATGCAGAACTGGCAGGCCGTCCGAGGCGGAAGAACCTTCGACCGGCTTGGTGAGTGCCAAGATATTAGGTCATTGTGGCTGAAGCTGTGGCAGTGTCAGTGACGCGTCGCTAGTCTCTATGGAGTAATCATCAACGTAGAGGTTTGAACTATTGAAGTAGAATATAGATTTATGCATGCTCTGTCTATTGGATAATCTAAGAGGAACGCGATTAAAATACCATCTAGAAGTCTGATGTTGGTACCTTTCGGAAATGCAGCAACTTTTTGACAACGCAAACATGGACGAATCTTGTAGATTCTAAAGCAAAGAGTAATCAGTGCAAAATTCAGAGAACTTCAAACCATGTTCACAGCGACCAAGTGGTGCAAACTTCTTAAATGCCGGGTCAAAAAGATTTCGCCGTACGTCCCGCCTCGTGCAGTATGTTGACGAATTGGCTTCTTTCTAGGAGATGGATTCAGGGAACGTTCCGTCAAGAGAGACCTCGCTCATGTCGAATAGCTTTCGCTTCTTCGCTGCACGCGGTGGAGTAACCCTTGTACCCACAAGCTCCGGCCAATTTCGACGCTTTCGGCTCGGCGTTGCTAAGCTCACACCCTCCTCTGACTGTGGCGTGTAATCAGTCGTGGTCATTGTCCGTGCCCGCTGCATGCTACCTTGCCCAGGGGTGGGCGAAAACATGTCGATTCCGTAATCTGTATTAGGTCTGTGTGGAAGACTGAGCCGCGTGTATCTTCTGGATTCTGGTTGAACGTGAGACGCTTGCGTGTGAGGAGGTGGTGGAAGTTGTATACTAGTGTCCTCTGGGACTGAAGGAATAGAATGCTTGGGCAGAACAAACTGCAGTAAACTGTGAGCTTTCCTGTACTAATGAAATATGGTTGAAAACCTACGTGATGACGAATATGAAGCAACGGATCGAAGTACTTGGCTCTCATTTCTGAAACCTTGCTCTTCTGATCAACGATCTGAAATGGTCGTTTCCCCGGAAAGTTCTGACTGAAGCCTTTGCGTTTGTAGCCAGGGAGCGCGAGCAGAAACCCTTCCGCCTTCAGGCATTTGACAAGTCCAGAAGCAGTCTGAATATCACACCCTGAGAGGCTGTCAGCATTGTGTATGTGGCTGAACGCAAGCGTTTTTACCTAGTTCTTTTCGAAACTCTTCATCTTTCCTATATCCATTCATCTGCAACACGTGGATTCCTCTGCGCAACATCGCCAGTCTCTGGAGTTTCGGAATCTTTTCAGGCTCCTTTTCTTCCAGAATACACCTGTAGCAAGCGTAAGGCTCGGCAACGTTGCCAGATGAAAGGTAGCCGTAGCAATGGAGATGTTGCCAGGTGTTGCAATATCCGCAATGGATCTGAGACGGTTAGTATTAGCCATGTATTTCATAGAAAGTACTTGCCATTTTGTCGTCGTCCTCTACGTTGCATCCACATTGACAGCTGATAATATCATCTTGACTTTGAGAGCTAAAGTGATGACGTGTGACTGATGTTTGGAAGTCCGAACGCTTTTTGCGGTTGAGCTCTTCGACCTTCATTTGCGAAAGCTGGTTTCTGCCATCTGGGGCTGGCGAATCCCGATCAAAGACCGCGGAATCTTCAGGCTGTGTTTCAACAAGCTCTTGAGATGGAGGAGAGTTTTGTGGCTACAGCAATGTATTAGCAATGTTTATGAAGACGAATATGGGCCCGCTTGTTAATATAGGTTGAATAATATAGGTTGAACCGGAACTCTTGTTGACTTACCATGCTGCGAAGAATAATCAAACTTTGTTGACTTTCTTCGTTATCCGCTCCACGATTAGAATTGTTGATTGCGATCTGCCTTCCATCAATATCCTCGGGGTCCCGGTCGTGGGGAAGGTCCCTTGAACGAGCCTGGGCTGCATCAAAACTATCAGATATCTCGTCTAGATCAACATCCATTTCCTGGTTGTAGACTTGGGTTGACACTGGGGGCGTAGAAGGCACAACAGTTTTGCTAGCTTGCTCCGGAACCGTGATTTTTGGATCTTGCGATAGTTGTTTCGTGGTAGAACTCGAGTCAACCATGTCTTCATCGATTTCTCCACCTCTTGTGGTCCCGCGAACATATGGAAGGTCGCTCGGAATCTCCTCTCTGACGCCTTCACGTCGATCAATATAAGAAATCGTGAGGTTGATACTATGAGTAACCTTTAGCTTCGATATATCAAATAGTACAAGAAGTTCTCACTTGTGGTGTCCGAGGTCAGCCTCGTGGAGTTTATGGGTGTGTCTCTCCCACCCATCACCCTCCGGAAACCATATGTTAGGACCTTGGCCTTTGACGAAACCAGGAGGATGATAATCGTCAGGAGTGTCATCGGTGTAAAACAAGTACATACGCAATCTGCGTTGTTCTACGACCAGTGTTAGTACAGTGGTCAACGTTTATGCTTGGGTTTGTTTCTGAACCTGGTAAGTGCGGCAAAGTTCCACAGAAACGTGACAACAGTCGAATAAATTTCTCAAGATTGTGTTTTGCTCTTCTTGTTGTCAAGATTTGGCTGGCCAAGCTGCCCGTCTGTTCCAGCGGTTCCTCTACTTGACCACCTGGGCTTTCGAACTGCAGTCCGGCAACTGCTTTCCCGCCGTACTCTGGCAAATCAACGTACTTGACGGTGAATGTGTATGTCTCGATGACTTCGTAGGCTTTGTCTGGGTCCTCGTAGATCTGTATTTGCACCGCACGAAGGTATCTGTGTTTAAGAGCATCAAAGGCGCCCTTTTCCTGTCATTCATGTCAGCCACTGAACTGGGCGCTGAGATCAACCGCTCTTCCGCCGAGGGAAATAACAATATCAGCGACTGAAGTGGCAACTGATGGTGTCCATACTAGCCAGTCCATGAGTTTGTTCACCGTCTTGTTACGGCCGCGCTTCAAGATACACATAACTGCCCCCCTCTGTAGTCCACTCGAATTGGTGGGATCGTGGCCAGCTATGTAGTCGTCATAAGTCCACTGCGGGTCGTCGCGATTGTATTGCTGATGCTCATAGCAACTTTCTGCGAAGATCTCTCTGCGGTTGGGTGAACAGAGCGGCCTAAAAACGCTGAGGAGCGAACTTGCATACCTGCAGAACAACACATTGCTGATCTAGAATGGACGTTAGTCACAACAATTGCTGTCAGTGGGTGAGAGGTTTTACTAACGGAGCTGTGAATCAATGTCTGAGCAATATCGGTGCTTTGGTCCAACTCGATAGGTTGCAGCTCTTTCGCCGCTGAGGCTTTCTCGGCTGTTTTGTTCTTTGCTGCTACGCTCGCTGTTCTCGTGGCTCTTGTCGCTGTAGCTGGGAGCTCTGGCGGAGCACCACTTCTGGGGCGAAGTCTCATGGCTGTAGCACTCGACATACTGCAGGTGACGCCGAGATGTCGACCACCCCGTAGTTAAAGCGAATTGAAAGAAAAGGCGAAAAGGTGAAAAGGCGAAAAAGTGAGGGTTGAGCGGGAAGAGTGAAAGTTGAAAGTGGAAGGCGCATCGCGGGCTGACGTCGGGGCAAGGGTGCGGTGCCTTCCAAACCTAGGTAGGCAGACAGCTTGAGGCAACAGCACCAGTACTCAAGGGCGCAAACAATCCTTGATTAACCGGATCCAGTGCCACACGCTTAGCTCAAGTCCGGTCTGAGTCCATGGCTGAGATCGATTTATTAGGAGTAATAATGCCATCTTGAGAATGGGCACAATGGTGTTGATGGAATTTTAAAAGTAAACCACCCGAGCTAGAAGCCAATGAATTCGACTGACAATAAGAAATGTTGACTGAATTGTAGAATGAGGAGGTTGAACCAAGAAGCTACCAGGAAAAATCTCGTCAGCCAGTTGGGCTTAGAAGCAGTAATAGTCTGCAATGTTAACAAAGTTTGTCGTCTTTGTGCCAGCCTTCAGCGTACGCAGTAGAGCTGCGGAGCCACCTAAACACTCAGCTATGCCGGATATCAATAGGTTGGACAAAAATTGATATGACATGGTCATGAAACGATCTACTCGGCTAATTCTGAAGCCGTGCGCTTTGGCGCAGATAGTCACAAATTGGCTGGAGTTAATTTGACCGGGCCTCATTAGGTACTATATAGGGGGCTACGTGTCCATCAAGACATCTCGTAAACGCCTACGTAGTAGATTGATGATCACTCATAAAAGTTCCGCAGAGCCGCACACACAACGGCTCTCGGCAACTCAAAAGGAGGCCCAGCAGCAGTAGGATGCCTAAAAGTGAGCTCGCATGTAAACTAGCTGCTAAGTAGCGTAGATCCATACCGTATTTGGAGGCAAGGGCCCTTTAGTGGCATCTGAGCAATAGGATTATATGAATAGGCAGCTTTATATTAGCTGCACACCGCGTTTAAGGAGCCAGAACCTACGCTTGCGCCGTTGATGACGACGTCGTAAGTCCCTCAAAGGTCGCCTAGGTGCCTAGGTACGGTGCTCCTCTGCGCAGGTCTCTCAGGCTGCCGGGTAAAATCCCCACAGAGGAACTATGACCATCTCTACACGAACCGCATACTGTTCCTCCCGTGGTATTGCATACGTTGCTGGTGGATACGTTGCTGTGTGCAAACAAGGAAAACCGAGATGATCTTCCTGTCCAATCGCAATCCGAGTTTCCTACGTGGTAGTGCTGATACATGTTGTACCAGCATGCGGACATCTGAAGCCAGACTGTCGCTAACAGAAGCGAAACGCAAGTGGCGGGCATGCTGTAGCTGTATCTTTCGGTAGCTCGCAGCAAAGCGATTGAGAAGAGAAGATGACGTCGTCGTCGCGGACGTAGCTGTCAGTTGTCGAGCACGGCGCAGAGAGCGGGAGATCCATGCAGGTGTTCAAGATTTTCCACGGCACCACGAGTCGAGGGGTGGATGCAACGGGGAGTGCTGACATAACCGTTCCAGCTGTTCGTCCTTCAAACCCCCGAAATGCCGGTTTCAGGCTTCGGTGTCCGATGGGGCGGCTCTACGAACGGTCAAGAAACTTTGCTGACGGGCGCACAGCTAATTTGCAGCTTACTGAGTGGCGCTCCCCTGTCTTCGGGGAATCGTCTTACATTTGGCCCCAATCGGAGCGGATCCCGGACATCACAGGTAACGGATTTTCTGTTCTAGTCCACATCGTTTATATATCTGCAGACCCAAAGCATTTCCTGTCTCGTCGGCTCCTACGTCCTTCTCCACCGCAAGTGCTCCCGCGCAGATCCAGGGCCAGCGAAGCGTTCCCGAGCCAGGGCGTCGGAAAGATTAGACGATGCACCTGACCCTCCCGCGATACTCAGATGCAGAAGACTTGACGGGCGGCACCACACGTCACCACGTAAGTCGGGCCTTCCGGCAGAAACGTGTCGCGTGGGAAGCACGCGGGCAGAGAGGCAGTCAAGGCCAGCAGAGGGCACCTTGACCGTATATTTAGAAAGTGGCTTGCTGCGATGCCGTGAAACAGCGGCCTGGCGAGGCGAGGGCCGGAGGGCATGCGGGCTGAAGGGGCAAAGGGGAAGGCGTGTCGCGTGTGAATTTCCCACCAGTCGCAAAGGCAATGCGCATTAATGAAGCAAAGGCGTAGCAGAGCAAGTGGATTCGAGCAATATATGCGTGACGTCGCTCAGCGGGCAGAGAGGAGGAGCGAGGGGACTAGCACGACTAGGAGGCGCAAGCGAATGGGCCAACACCACTTTTGCGCCAAGGCCCAAGGGCCGCGGTGCTTGCCTGTCGCCCAGCCGGGCCGTCAGATCGCCTTCGCCTTACCAACCCCCTCACCGGCCACCACGCCGCACCTCCCAACTTCCTTTCTGGTTACTCGGCCTTAACACACGCTCCACTCCGCCCCAACCCTCCGGTCCTCGCGTGTTTTGCATCCGCCTCGCGGCATTATGCCCTCCTAATAACCACGCTGCCGTCGCCTGAATCTCCCCTGCACGCACGCCGCCCGCCGCTCGCCGCCCGTCGCCCGCCGCTATCGCTCGACGCTCACACGCCCTGGAATACCTACCTATTCTCTCTACCCTCTGCACTGGCCGGGCACGGGCGCGTTCGAGCATAGCTGATCAGTGCGGCCCTGTCTCGCCGAGCGACGTTCATAGCTTTCGTCTCTCCTCGCGCGTGTTACACTCGCGTCTTCAGCCTGCCCGCTTCGGTCTGGCTACACCATGGACTCGGCTTCGACCCTGAGTGGAACCCAGGACTCGTCCGTCTATCCATCCTTTTCTTCGACAACCGGCACCATGTCCGCAGCTGCCTCGCCTGCCACCAAAGCCTCCACCCACGCTTCCCAGAACCAGGCCATGCCGGGCCATCAAGAAATCTCCAAGACTGTTTCGACGCAGGTTCTGGACCCCTATGCCTCTCTCGGCCAGCTTTCTTATGCTCCCACCACGCAAACCACCGTCGTCACCACCACAACTACCACGACCACCTCGTTTCCTCCCTTGATTCTCAACGCCCCTCGCCACCTTCACGAACGGGACCCCAAGTTATATCCGCTGGCGGCTGCCCCCACACCCCATTCGATAAGGGAATTTGAGTTTGATATTGAGGGGAAATCTGCCCGCTTCTGTGAAGCGGACGATGCCCAGCGAGCCTACGATGAGGTATGTCCGTACATCTGGACCATAGCTGTCCTGTCCGACGGGACCACGCACGTTCACCTGGAATAGAGCATCACTCGCCAAAGAAGCTAACCCGGTTTCCCCTAATAGAGCAATCAGCAGTACGCGGCCTTGACTGCCAACCACGGGACCCTATCCTCGACCACGGCCACCGAACCCCGCTACGAAACTCCGAGCCGAAAAAGCAGAATAAGCCGTAATGCCGCCGCTCCTCAAGCACCTGAACACAACCCTAAGAAACGTGCCGCATCCCCCGTTTCGATTGCTGAAGCCGCCGAGCTGGCTGGACTCCAGCGCCGTACGAAGAAGCTCCGCCCAAGCTTAGCCAGGGCCGCTGCTGCTTCCGCCGATGACTCTGGGCCGAGCCGTAGCCACTCCTTCCAAGCGTCACGCTGTTTGGACACGACCGCTCCCGCAACTCCAGACACCGATGCAGGGAGCTCGGGACAGTTGAAGATGCCAAAGTTAAGGAGCGGGGCCAGACGACCAGGATCGAAAGGACAATCGAGCCGGGACTCAAGTCTTAGAACCGACAAACGTTTTGGAAGTTTGCAGAGCAAAGCAGAACAGTGGCGGGCCCAGGACGTTACAAGCCCCAGCAGGAGAACATCCCAAGGCATCTCTACCATTCAGCTTGAAGAAGGCTCAGAACCAGGACAGGCGAGGGATACACGCTGCTCAGGTCTGGGAATAGAGGAACCAACTACTGGGGTTTCTGCCACGCCGCCCATTGCCGAGACGGACCTTGAACCGATCTTACCCACGGCAACGGAAAACGATCAACCACCGCGAACCGCTCGTCCAAATTCACTACAGACGGTTGCCGCTCAGGATGCAAGCCTTCCGAGCCCCAGTCTATCTCCCATTACGGCTGCTGCTAATCTAGCACAGAATGGAGGATTTTCTGGCCTAGGAAACCGGGAAGAGGATGACGAGGAGAACGACGTGTCCAGTCTCGACATTGAAAGAGAAAGGACGGATGAGCACGGTGCTCGAGCAGTAGCTCTTTCCTCCCAGGATGCGAATAACGCCATCGTTCCATTTGCTGACGGCGATGAATTCGCCAGCCAGCTCCAGAAGAATCCTACATTGATGGATATTCCCGTAATGCTGGACATGTTCGACGCCATGCCGGACAACTTCAAGACCTATGTCATGTATCAGCTTCTCCGCCGTTGCACCCGACCAACATTGCAGCATGTTGCGAATGCTGTAAATCCGGCATTGAAGATCGACTTCCTGGGCCGCCTTCCAACGGAACTGAGCCTTAACATCATCTCGAACCTTGATGCAATAAGCATGTGCAGGGCCGCGCAGGTATCGAAGAAGTGGAGGCACATTATCAACTCCGATGAGAAGGCATGGAAGCACCTGCTTGAAAGAGATGGATACCAGCTCCCTGAAGGGGAACTGGAGCGTGCTGTAAGGGAAGGCTGGGGCTGGCAGTTCCCACATGGCGAGGATAGTTGGGAGAGAGATCTCAGCGCTGCATCTACGTTGGCAGGATTGTCTGACAGCGAAAGTAGCCTAACGGTCGCGGCAACTTCTACTCGCGGGAAACGGAAGGCTACCACCAAGTACGCGAGCAGCAACAAGCGACAAAGGAGAAAAGGGCCGACGACATCGCCTTCGAAGCTACAGTCTCAGGCGACCAGTGCCATTCAAGCCCTCGGGAGCCGCGGGCCAATCGCTTATGCCAACGCTGCTGCCTTGGCGGTGCCCCTCCCCAACGTCGGTCTCGCAAGCCTACAAAACCTTCATCTTTTCAAATCGCTTTACCAACGCCATCATCTCATCAGGAAGAGCTGGATGGACGCTGCAACGAAACCCAAGCATCTTGCTTTCCGCGCTCATCAGAGGCATGTCGTGACATGCCTACAGTTCGACACGGACAAGATCCTCACCGGTAGCGATGACACCAACATAAACGTCTACGACACAAAGACCGGTGCTTTGCGGAACAGACTACAAGGGCACGAAGGAGGTGTTTGGGCGCTTCAATATGAAGGGAACATTCTTGTCTCAGGGTCTACCGATCGCTCGGTGCGCGTTTGGGATGTCGAGAAAGGCAAGTGCCTTCAGGTGTTTCAAGGGCATACGTCGACCGTCAGATGCCTTGTCATTCTCCAACCCACCGAGATTGGTAAGGAGGCAGATGGTACGCCTATTATAATGCCGGAGCGCCCTCTTATCATCACTGGATCTCGCGACTCTAGCCTCCGTGTATGGAAGCTCCCGCAGGCGAACGATCCCTCCATCTTCCAGACCACAGCGCCTGCCAACGACAGAGAAAACCCATATTTCATCAGGGCGCTTGTTGGACACCACCATTCTGTTCGTGCCATTGCCGCCCACGGCGACACGCTTGTCAGTGGTTCGTACGATACATCTGTTCGCGTGTGGAAAATCTCGACGGGTGAAGTGCTGCACCGGTTGGCCGGCCACAGCCAAAAGGTGTACAGCGTGGTTCTCGACCACGCTCGCAACCGCTGCATTTCAGGAAGTATGGACAACTTGGTCAAGGTATGGTCGCTGGAGACCGGTGCCTGCCTCTTCAATCTCGAAGGCCACACCAGCCTTGTTGGATTGTTGGACCTCTCGCACGAGCGCCTAGTCTCTGCTGCTGCGGACAGCACCCTGCGCATTTGGGATCCGGAGAATGGCCAGTGCAAAGCCACTCTCACCGCGCATACCGGTGCCATAACGTGTTTCCAGCATGATGGCCAAAAGGTCATCAGCGGCAGTGACAGGACTCTCAAGATGTGGGACGTCAAAACCGGCGAATGCGTCAAGGACCTCTTAACCGATCTGAGCGGTGTGTGGCAGGTCAAGTTCAATGAAAGGCGCTGCGTTGCGGCAGTGCAGAGAAATCAGATCACGTACATCGAGGTAAGTTTTCACCTACATCCGTCACTTGCATTGTTCAAATTGCAATTTTAACGAGCCTGCATCACTAGGTCCTGGATTTTGGCGCTTCCCGCGATGGCATTCCCTCCGATCAACGTGGACGTCGCATCGTGGTCGACAGCCGCGGTCGTGAAATAGAAGACGTCGAAGATGAAGTTGTCGTCGAGGTCCAACAACCCCAACCCCAACCTCAACCTGCTCCTGCTTGAGCAACGTCATCCTTCTTTCCTCTTGGGATTTTACTTTTTTTCTCCAAGCATACACCTCAGGCGGAAGCCTGTTTTCATCGTTTTTAAACCCCACATTATACCCTGACCATGCTTTTTACGATTTTGATATTCAAGACTCTACGGCAGCGCAACGGCGACGACGGAAAGAGTAGTTTATTGGACGAGCGGGGAGAAGGCTGGCCGCATTTACTTCTTTTCCAGTCGTTTGCGTTAGGAGGAAAGGCGGCAAGCACATAAGCAAGCCTACAGGCAGGCTCTTTCACGAGCGCTAAGGACAGGCACATCACATCACTCTATAGACGTGGATTCGGTCGGACATTGTGCGCGCGCGCCACGATAGGCACATGGGTTGTTTGCTGGTCTCCTCATACTATCACTTTTCGCTGAAAGTTTACCTAGTTTCTCATTTAACACTGGTTCTGCGCGGCGTTGCTTCTGTTCTTCTGCTTCAGTTTCTTCACACTCTCTTACCTACTTTTAGTGTTCTTTTTTCTTCCTCTCTCTTTCTTCTTCCGGTGTTCCGAGTGTTACGAGCGGGTGTTGCTGATGGGCGGTATGGTATAGTGGGCGGCGGGCGGATGAATCGGGTGAGATAAAAAGCGAAGAGGCAGAAACAAATCTACATACCCCTCGAGACCTCTTACTCATACTTTCTTTTTTCTTTACTATGTTGCAGTGAGAGCGGTTCGGCGCGGTGCGGTTCTGGCGGCGTGCAGGCGGTTTGGGGGTGGGACGGATGCGACGTTTATCTTCTGCTGCTGCTGCTGCTGTGGATGATGTGAGAGGCGTAGGTATGCCAACCAAAAATACGGTTTTGTGGCTGGGTGGGACTGGCTGTGGTGCGTACAATACTGCGAGCTTTGTCGGTTCGACTGCGTTCAAATCAATAGGGGGTTTTCTACTCCACCCGCTTATACTGTCTGTCATTTTTAATAAAAAGTTCCCATATTAACCCGTAATATGGCGCACACGCGGTCGAATTAACCGCGACGGATTTGCGCTCCGTCCACAGCTCCCGATGTAACGGGAGCAATCATATGATAACACGGCCTTGTATAGAAGCAAGGTTACATTTCGCTACTCGAATCGATCGCTGTCCGATCGCCGTTTGGCATTTGTTGTAGGTAGGCGTAGATACTCGGCCGTGGTGTTTGGACCACGCCACATGACTGAGTCGATCGCTGGGCCTGGGCGCGGTAAGCTTCGCGTTGGCTGCTGTGCTCCTGTAGGTATGCGTCCCTGTGCTGGCGGTGCAGGGTTGACGGTTGGTCGCGCGGGGATGGCGGGGCTACAATATGCCGTGTGTGTGGTGGTGGTTGCACGGCTTCATGTCGTGGAGGGATGACTGATTGCTTACTGACTGTACGTACATGCAGCCATCTGATGATGATGTCTTCGTCCTCTTTGTCACTGCACAGTAGAGGGCTGAGTCCAGCCAAAGAACCAATTTTGTCATGAATGCGAAAGTGAGGATGCTGGTGACGCTATTGCGGGTATAGATGTGAATGTACATAAAATCATCTGATGATGATCTGTTCATAGTCTTCGTTGCCATTTGGTAATTATACGTATGCAGTCATTCGATGATGGTTTCTTCGTCCGCTTTGTCGTTGCACGAAAGAGGCCTGAGTTCAAGAACTTATTTTTCCCCTTAGAAACAAGAAGGGTACCAGCGAAGGTATAAATGGCTGATTGTGCAGTGAATGTACATACAATCATCTGATGGTGATCTCTTCGTTCTCTTTGTCGCCGCACAATAGAGGTCTGAGTTGAGCCAAACAGCCGACTACATGACAATAGTGAAAGTGGAATGTACCAACGCGGGTATAGTAGTCGCCATGGCATCTCAAAAGCAGGCCATAAACACCATAACGAGGTTTGGGTGAAAAGATAGGGAGAAGATAGAGTTCTTCGAAATGATTGCCGACATCAGAGTAGTCGGGATCAATGTCGACAGAACATTCGGTGCTACCAATCCACACTTCACAATGGTAGCTTTCACGGTTGTTCTCTGTCAGTTCCACCTCGTAGTTGTGGGGTTTCACCAGAATCCCGAGCAATTTCAGATGGGCATCAAAGACCTCACCAGTTCGGTGTTCATCTTCCTTGCGGTTTTCGGTGCTGATGAAAGTGATGTGGGCGAAAGAATGCTCGCACATTTCTCGGGTGATGAGACCAGGTACCACAAGAGTAGTACCTCTTATCTCGCCTTCGATCGATGCCCATGACCATGACGGCGCTCGGTAAGGTCTGTTGCGGTCTTCGACCTTTGGTTTATAGACCTCCCAAAAAAGACCCAGCGGCAACATCTCTGCCCAAAGACCGGCTACGTAGTTGAATCCCGTCATTTTTTGCACTTCATGGGCGATAGCCGACAAAGCCACCAATTTGTCTTCTGGTTTGGTTAAATGCCGTTTGGAATACGCCGACGCCACACTCCACCAGAGTTGGTTGAAATCCGCCTGGTATATCTTGTCTGATAGCGTAAGTTTTGCTATTTTCTCCAAGACGGCGCTTTCCTCTTGGGGACCCTCGGTTCCTGGAATTGTGTCGACTGAGGTGCAGGTTTTGCAAGTCCAGATAATGCCACTTTCTGTAAACACAAGCTTTCTGGGCGATAATACAAGCTCTTGATAGATCCACCCCCGAGTTTGTAGACGCGAATGACGCATTGCGTAAAGCTCTCGCTTACACGCATCGGCAGTGGGCCTCAAAAGCCGTATCCATTCTTCCCGAAGTAAAGCATACCATTGCATCCCTCCAGGCACCGGGACTTTGCATGGCAAGCTTCTGAGAAGATCTCGTTCTGCAAAGCAGCTGTGGTGAGAATCTGGACTTGTGGCCGTGACGATGGTGCATGTAGCGTTCTTGTATACAGAGGCCATCGTTGTCACTTCCTTTGCCCAATCCTCTTTGGAGTCCTGGATGATACAAAGGGAGTCGATCCAGATGTATTTGAGGCCGAGCCATTTGGTTATAGTGACGGCATCTTGGAAGTTCTTGGGTAGCTCTGCACAGGGGACGCCTTCCAAAAGTTGACTCAGACTTTTCGTAGTCAGTTGTAGTGTGTCTTCGGCTCCGCCCCAACAATGGCTCAATGCCGTATACCCTGTGGGCTTCTCCTCCTCTTCGTCTGTAATGCACAGACTGATATAGTTTTCGCAACTAGGAGAAAGTCTGACCAAGCGGGTGGGTAGAGTGTTGGTATCCGTAACACACTTATCATGCTCTCTGCAACAGCGATCGAGCCAGTGACGTGCCAGATCAGCATGAGCCTGGGAAGAAGTATGCTTCCATTGATATTCCGAGGTTCCGTAGTCAAGGAAAAGTTTGGAGGAAAGGCGATTAATAGTGGTAAGTACCAGCGTCTGATATCTCTTCTCCTTCCATCGGGGAGTCAAATCAATTGATGTAGTTGGGGTAACGCTCTTCACGCTTACTTCAAATTGGATCGGCTCTTCTTCGTTCTGAGCATCCTTTTGAATAGCTGGTTTTGCTTGTTCAGAGCAACGATTGATAAACGGCAAAGGCGTGTCACTCATGGCACATTTAATGAGTGTGCAGAGATGGCATCCTCTTTGGGCGGCAATTTCAACTGCCCCTAGACTCTGGTGGTCAAACCAACTTTCGACCTTGGGAAATTTGTCGTCGGTATCGCCGTCGGGAGAAGGATAGCGCATCACGGCCTCCCGGTTTTCAAAGCCACGGTACTCCAAGAGCTTCGATTTTCCAAAAAGATGTTTGCAAGCATCGCATAGGACGTGTAATCGGACTTTGCCCTCATCGATTGATGTTTGTGGAAGCGGTGTCGATTCCATCTTTGCGTGAATGGATAATTGACTGAATGTGTAACTTTGAAGTGGGTTGAAAAGGCAATCGAAGCTCTAGCATCGCCGGAAATCAATTGTGAGAGAGAGCAGGAAAGTGGAGACAAGGCAACAGCAACAAATAGCGAGACAATTTAAAGTGGGACTTTGACCAAGACAGCAAACAGGCGCTTACCTCTCTGCACTGCCACTGAGCCATCACTGTAACCTGAAAATCCTTCCGATGTCGAAAAAGAGTCAAGATTTATGCTCGCGAGCAGTCGGACAAGGAGGTGATAAAGAAGATTGGACAACAGTAGGTATACGGAAAGTCTGCAAGAAGTGTGTGTGCTGACTAGATACACGTGATTTCCTGGAAAGGTAATTTGTCAGTCCAGGAACTCAATTCAAGGATTGCTAGTAATGCAGTTGAATAACGGACATGAATTCCCAGCATTGTGATCAAATGCACTTTTGGTATCTCAAACCTTCTTAGAGGCCCTCCACGCCCAGTCTTGAACCCATTCTAGGTCTATCCAAGTCTTGAAGCAACCCGAATCGCAACTCGCACGAAAGCACCATTTTCAGCCTCAAGCCCACTCCCTCCTATTCCTCTTCCTCCACATCTCGACGCCCCGATCCACTTCATCCGTTGTAACGCCATCCCGCACCAAACACATAACGACGCCCAGGGTCTCGACATTCCGATTGCGGGCCTCGTCGTCAAAGAACAGCATATCCTGGTACTCGATGCCGGTGACCTCGTGAATCTTCGCGAAATGCGTCGTCTTGCTCCCGGGGAAGATCTGCAAGTTGTCGAAGAAGCCGATCGCCTTCTCGAACGACGTCGGCGTCGCCCCCGTCGGTATCCGCAGCAGAGATAGCATCTCCCGCCCCAAGTCCGGCGCGTGCGTGCGCGATGCCGCTGCTAGCTTGATGCCTTTCTGGCGGGCCTGGGGGAAGTGTCGTTAGCTCGATCGCAAATGCACCCATTCCCGCACTTCACTCTCCCCGTCTCCTTTAAGGACACCAGAGTAAACTTACCGCAACCAGAACGTCCGGCACATCCCTATAGAACCCGTATCCCTCGCCATACCTATCCTTGACCTTGTCCACGCCGCCATTACTCTGCTGCACAGCTTTGAGCGGCGGCGTGACATGCGTATCCACCCAGAACGGCCACAATGTGTAGTCGAGGTCGAAAGCGAGGATCTTGGGCAGCGGGAGCCCGTCGGTGAAGGTGCGCGGCCACGGCGTCGACGTGTGCACCGCGGTGGCGTTGGACGTGCTGTAACGCGGCATTGTTGCGGTGGGGTACGCGCCGTAGAGGAGGGTGAGGAGAGCGCCGAGGAGCGAGAGGAGCGAGAGGAACGAGAGTGTGGAAAGGGGACGTGAGGAGTTCACTTTGAATGGTTGTTGTTTGATGGAATTTTGCGGTTGCGGGATGAATAAATTCGTAGGGCTGAGATGACGTCGTTACAGGGACCAGGGTGTGAGGGATTGGAGATCAGATCCGCCAGGGTCCAACCGCACCACTTCCCATCCCAAACGGAAATAAATGAACAAGCACGATATCACGATATGGAGATGCAAATGCAGAAAATTCCATTGCTAGTTGTTTTTGCAACCCTTAACATACTGTAGCAAGTTCTGCCTACCGAGTAAGCAACCCATATAGCGTCTTTCGCGCATTAGCGACCCCATGCTAATTCCCTCGTTGTAGTCCTCCTGATATTGAACCGGCCCAGAATGCATGCAAACCATTGCTTTTGACGAGTCAGGAATCCAGCTTGTACTCTAGGCAGCCCATAGCGTCCAGTATGAGCAGCAACTGCGCGCTCTCCGGCTTGCTCTTGCCTTGCTGCTCGAAGGCAGTCGTCGCAGGATCGCGAGCATAACGAATGATGTTCTTTTGCTGAACATCACTTAAGACCCCTTGACAGCCAGTAGCTTCTGCCAAGATCTGCTGCCATAGGGCCTCCGGGAGGTCGCCGGAAAGGCCTGAATCACGATTGTCCGCCTCGATGACCGACGACACATTGGACGTTTGCGGGTAATCCTTCCAGTGGTCTGACGGAGGAGAGGGCTTGTTGGGATGCCCGCTAGCTCGAGGAAGTGAGGTGTAGTCGATCACTTGCGGAGCCGACGGCTTGTCAGATACGCCGGTGATAGCCAGGATTGGTTCTCCTGGGACGGTAGTCGTGGCCATCATCTTTGAGGCGTATGCATGGACTGGATCGTGACTGGTGACCCCGGGGAGAAGAGAGTCCTCGTCTGGCTCCTTTCCTAGCATGACAACGCGAGCATATGCTAACATCGTGAGTGCCATGCGCCACATATCAACGCTGTCATAGCCCACATCTCCGATAATGGCACGTTGTATTTTTTTACGGTAGTTATCGATGTCCATGTTGGGCGAGTGCTTCTTCGTTGGATCAGTGTAGTTTTGGGAGATATCTGGGGGAGACGGTGACTTGCCTGCACTGGACGCTTGTGAGCTTTGTCGTTTTCGGGGTCTTGGGCCGCCCTAAGAGTTAGTCAATGTTATCTTCAGCAAAAGAAAGATTTAAGAACTTGCCGAACACCAGAGCCACCTTGCTTGGCGTTAACGAACTGGAAGGACTCCGAGGAAGCGTTGACTTTTCCCTGGTCGAGATCCGGTTCCACACCAGCAAAATCCGCACGAGCATCTTCCGCAAGTGAAAGGACACTTTGACCGACCTCCGTAAACCCAGTGTTAGGCAGGTACACAATACCCCAGCAGTGATTCCTCTGGTTGTATTCGTCTAGTTGAGTTGCCTGAGGACCGGCCCTCAGAGGACACATGAGGTACTGCGGTGGGTAGTGCATTGCTAAAATGTAGGAGAGGTAGAGGGCACCCGAATCCGTCATATTCGCATCGTCGAAAACCATATAAGGCACCGCTCTCAAGCCCTGTCTACGCTTCAGAAACGTAGCGTCGGACAATGATGCCGTCATCTTAGGCTCTTCCCGGGCAACATCGATGTTGACGCTGCGCGTCTGGTTGGTGATGTCTTCAAGAGCATCATCGGATTCTGAGTGTTCCTGGGTATCCTCCAACTCTGTGGGGTCCACCGGCATCTGTTTCGCATAGACACGGGTGAGTATCTCAAAAGGGCGTGACCCACTCAGGTCGTTGCCGCTGAACACAATCCGACGAAGCACACGGCACTCGCTGAACGATTGTAGGAAAGCCTCCCACTCCTCGGCCTCCTTGTTTGTCTTGACGGTGATCTTGTTGTTTGACAAATCCAGATCAGTGAGGTCGAAAGCAGCCAGCTTGATGATCGCAGCAAGAGCTTGAAGCGAGACCGTCGTCAGCTCATTGCCGGACAGGTTGAGAGATTGGAGTTTGTTGGCCGATACGCCGTCGCGCATTTCCAGTGTTTGTGCCAGAGCCTCGACCATAGCGAGGCAACCCTCATCGGTGAGCTTCTTTCCCGGAAGCTCGAGGTCGAGTGGTGACACCTCCGGGCGAGGTGGTTGCTTGCCGAAGCAGTGAGTGGTTTGTTTTCGCTATTAAAGAGTGAGTCAGCGTGGAGCTTCTTTGTAGGCATAAAATGCTAGTAGGTAGTTGGTACCAGGTCCTTGGCCACGATGCGCCCAAGCTTGGGGCCTTCGGATTTGCGCTAGAGATTCAATCAGCTTCGTCGCAAGACAGGAAGCGCTGCGTCGCGACTACGTACGTTGGTATAATTCAACTTCGCCATGGTGTAATAGTGCTTGAGGCGTGGGGAGAGCTTGCGTGGAGACTTGTGCAGTGTTGCGTGGTGATGTGCGCGAGAAGGTGTGGGAGGTGAGGTGGTTGTTCGGGCGTTGGTTGGCGAAGAAGGAAGGTGCGCTTAAATGTGCATCAAAGGTGCAAACGAACACTCTTTAACACGGAAAAAGTGCATGCTTGGAGATTGCAACGTCATATACAACTCTAACTGGTCTACAGTAGCTTTCCGGCCGGGGAGAGCCTTTCTTAAATCAGTCACACGAGCCCTGCAATTTAAAATGCTTGCGCCCATGTTAACATTCAACATCTGGCAGCTTGCCGTGAGCTAGCTTAGCCCTGCGCGATCGGCACTGACTGTTTGGCCCTGTTTGGATATCGGGTTTTGTTGGGTGTCCAGCCGCGTTTGAGCACAGTTTCCGGAACGATGACATGTCATGTTCATACCCGGCGCAGGCATACCACGGTAAAGGTCTGCACGATTCCCTTCGGCCCACTGAGTCACACCTTGTGATTGCTTTCAGGGAAACGGCTTCGCAGGCTGCAGTCGGTCAATCAAGGTCCAACGGGAAAAGCAGACGAGAGGACTTACTCGGCTCTTGGAAGGAACCCAGTACCGGGCCGCAGACTTCATGGTAGGTTTTCTTCAGTGATCAAGCCCATCTATGCTAGGTTGGCTTCACTCCGCTCCAAAAGAAACCTCTTTCATGGCTTTCCCAAGACGTCCCTCGCCAGAGTCTCCATCAGCTGGTTCCATACCGATGGCGGTCTTGGGTCTGCTCTTGTTTAGTCCCTCAAGCAACGTACAAGCTTTACAGATAGCCTGGCTTGACAGATATCCACATCGCTCGCATTTGCCCATGACCTGTTTCGACACCTGCTTGCTGGCAGTTGCGGGCTTTGCTTGGGATTTCGGCTTTCTGCCTTTCCTTCTGCCACCGCTTCCAACATCCTTGGGTAGTGTGATCTCCGTTTCAAGGCCTTGGACAGCTGCGGCTTCATTTTGCGCCAGTGACTGTTCCATTTTTGCCATCTCTCCGCCTGTGCTTCGGCCCTGAGCACTGCCACACCCACCCTCATCCTCTTCTGGCATAACTTGAGGCGCAGATCCACACCCCGTTTCTCCGCAAGCTTTGTCTCCACCAGCCCCGGGCACAAGCTTTGCCATGTCTTCCCCGCTTCGGACAACGTCCAGAATGGCACTTGGCCTCACTCGCTCGAGGTTTTTAATCAACGCTCTGGCGCTTCCACGGAATGCCTCTGGCGAGTAGATGCATTCTGTGCTGAAGTAGTCGAGGTTCTTGTGGTGGGCGTAAAGGACAATTTCCTTCTCGTAAGCGTACTTGAGTGGCTTGCTGCGCTTAATATTGGTGTGATCAAACCCTTCCTCGCCCGGGGCAGGGGATGACTGAGCGGCAGACGGAGTAGACGTAATGATAGAGGTAGTACGAGCAAGACGGGGAAGATCGCCGCGCAACACTGTGGCAAGTTAGCGCATTGTCGCGAGCAATGCAAATGGCAAAGATGGCTCCGAATGGTGATGCTACATGGGTTCTTACAGTTCATCAGGACAGTCTCAGCGACATCATCTGCATTATGACCCGTAACCACATGGCCTACGCCAAGTTTTGCAGCACCGCGATCCAGCGCTTGCCGCCTGAAGACACCGCAATATGTGCAGTTACCCTTCTTGCCAACTTGTTCCACGACCTGGTCCATAGTCCACCCATACAGCTCGCCGTATCCAACGATAGTCAGCGGCATATCGTACTGCACCGCATTGCGCTTGACCGTCTCCAGACTGTCGTCCCGGTAGCCCTTAATTCCCTCGTCTATGCTCAGCAAAATCAACTCCACGCCATAGTCATATCTTTCATTCAGCGTCTTCAGGACGCTCGCGAGTACGGTGCTGTCTTTGCCGCCAGAGGCTCCGATCGCAATCTTTTCGCCACGCTGGAAGAGGTTCGTCGACGTGATGGTATGGTGAATTTCGGTTTCGAAAACCTCAAGGAAGCAAGGTTTGCATAGCTTCTGGTGGTTCTTTGGGCGCAGTATGAGCGCGCGGTTGCGCTGGCAGAGTGCGCACAGAGAGGGCGGCATGGTGGTAGTCGCAAGTCGGAAAAGTTCTTGAGTCAGTGGAATGTGGGATGGTGCATGGGTGATGAAAGGCGCGGCAGGGCGGCGCGCTAGGTAGGCGCCAAGACGACCTCCACCCAGCATCTCGTCTTTCGTCTCCACCCCCGCAAGTTTCCGTGCCTCATTCTTTCATGTCGAGAACTGTGCGACTTGGTAGTATGAGGGGCGACAAGTCAATATTTGTACCCACGTGGCTTGCACACGGCTCTCAGACCGGAGGCATGCCGGGCAGTGGTGTTATACCACTGGAAAACACTGCACTTTCTTTCATTCGCATGGAGATGATCCGCTCTTCTCGCAGAACTTAGAGGATTATTCCCGTAAAATCAATCGTGTAGTTGATGCACGGCTTCAAGAGCCTCATAGGTAGGCTTCAAGGACCGAAGAGGCTTATCTATGTGCACTTCGCTCTTGCCCTTGCTATGGAGTCTTTGCTCGCATCACTACTTCCCTTTCGTCACGCAGAACCGCAGCTTCCTGCTTTGCTCGCGACTTCATAGCTCTCTTCTCCCTCCTCTTCGCTCTTCTACCCGTACCGCTCCCACCCATCATTCGCAACTATCTTCATCCCGCCGCACTTACGTCTGCTTTGCCGCTCAATCATAAACTACAGCCCTGTCAGCAATGGCAGCCAACCAGGACCCCGAATTCACCACCGTTCTGCCTTCAGAGGGATCTCCAATGCAGAGTTCAGCGCCCCCTCACGCCATGCCACCACCCAAACCCAGCAAAGGCCTCTCAATTCCAAGCACAGTGCTCAGAATTCTTGCTTTCCTATTGGCTATCATTTCGTTCGGCATCGCTCTTAGGTCCACCCGCATGACAAAATGTATCAGAAGCGGCCCCTCGAGCGACACTGTTCCTACCGACGCAAGTGGAAAGGCCACTCCAACCCCTCTCCCCCGCGTCGGAAAGTACTGTGACCCCGAAGGGAGTATCGGCAGGGACTTGCTCATATTGGTTAGTAGCTGGTACCAGTCTCAGATTCTTTGGCTACTTGATGCTGATGGTTGTTTAGCTCTCTGTTCTGATGGCGTTGAGTGCGCTCTGGAACTTGATCAGTATTGCCGGACCTTTGATGAGGAAACCTTTCGGAGCAGCCGCCAACGTAACTTTTCACGACGCGCTCTTCCCGCTGCTCTTGATTTTTTCCGTCTTCACCCTTTTGTACAGCCACTGGTTTCTCAAAACCCAATACAAGAACACGCCGCACCATGTTATAGTGCCTGAAAAGCAATGGGGGGAGGCGGTCAGCAGCCTGGGAATCATCCTAAGGTAAGTCCTTGGGTCTCTTCTTTCATGATTTAGTTCGCTCACTCATACGACCATCAGCTTCTTTCACTTGGCGCTCGCCATTGCAGCTCACGCCGCCTTCAGTCGCCGGAAGAGGGCCCAAGATCAGGAGTGAGAGGCCGAGGATGGCAACGAACAAGGAGAGGGAAGGCTGAGGACGCGAGGGAGAGGGAGAGAGGAGCAGGGGTCGAGGATGGCGCCGAGTGATGGGAGTGGAGGGAGGAGGATTGGACTGGACTGGACCTTTCTACATTCTTTGTGAAGCCGAGATGATTACTTTGCACAGCCCCTAGGTAGTATTAACGACCGACCTACCTCTGACCTATGCAGCGTGCCTCGGAGCCGTGCAGTTGAATGCACGTCAGTGGACGACGATCGGCCGTGGACGCGGGGCAGTTCTGCCACCCGGCCCAGAGAGACGGTGAGGCCGTTGCAATTGGTCACGGCAGCGATGTGTTGTCATGCGGCGGAGCCAAGTCGGCGGTTCGAGGGGTTTCCTGGCAGGGCGGTGTGGGCGGATTGGCGGCTGCACCCGATCGCCAGAGCAACAAGTTTCGGATTCGATCAAAACATCGACGTTCAAGTTCAGCGCGTCGGTGCACTGACGCACGAGCACCATTACACAGCTCGCAAGCCCGTGTCCGTCAAAACGATATGGGCGCCGCCTGACTGCTCAATCGCCTGCCCGCTCCCTTCCCTGCCCACCCCGGAACCGCTGTCGCGCCCAGTGCCCCCGCTGCCCACCGCCTGGTCGTGGGATAGCATCCGCACGCGTCTACCCCGCCAGCACGCGCGATCTACGACGCCCGCCCCGTTCCTGCCAGCACCATGGACGCCGTCCCGGGCGCGAGGCTGGCAGTTCCACATGACCACGACCGGCCGAGTCATAGACGAAACAAGTCCGCCACGACGATCAAGTCCTTCTTGACCGGAAGGGGCCACAAGCGCTCGCCTTCCGACGGCACCACCCTGACCGTCGCGACCCCGAACGAGAATGCAAGGCCCAGAAGCTCCCAGGCCGTCATGGGCGCGATGCCCTTGCTGCCCCCCGACCATCCGCATGGCCAGCGTGTCCTCGGCGAACTCTACAACCAGATGAGCAACGCGCCCGCGTCGCCCAAGAAGTCGGACGAGAACCGCGAGAGCAAGCGCAAGTCGGTCCACAAGAAGACGCTCAGCGCCGTGTCGTTGAGGTCGCTCGCTAGGGGCCAGGACAAGCCAAAGGAGGAAAAGGAAAAGGAGGTCGGAAAGGAGGGGAAGCGCGAGGAGCGGCGCGAGGAGAAGCGTATGTCGCGCGATATCAAGAAGACCAAGTCGTCGACAAGTCTGTCGGCAGTCTTCGCAAAGGCCAAGCAGAGGAAGGAGAACAACCATCCGTCCAAGGACAAGGAAAACACGACGCCGCCGCACTCTGCTGTATCCGCCACGAACGCCCCGATATGGGCAGAGTTCTCCACGCAAAGACCGGCCGATTATCAGGAGACGACTTCCCCGGCCGCCATCCCACCCCGCGACCGACAGGATGTTGACAATGACATCGCCCTTTACACTCCGACCGAATATACCCCCTCCAAGCAGCGCAACTTTTACGATTTCGAAAGGCCAACTCTCCAAATTAGCCGACAAACCTCCGGTGGCAATCCGCGGCCAAGTTCCATGTTCTCGCCAAAGTCTGGTTCCTCGACGTCCTTCTTAGATACCCTTTCGAGAAAGATTAGCGATGAGCGCAAACAAGCATTTAGTGGTAAGGCGCAAAACTTCATGGAAAACTGGAAAATGAAAGGAGACCAATCTAGCCGGCCATCAAACGATTCCATTCCTCGGCGTAGCAACTCCGACAAGCGCAAATATAGCGAGGAAAAGAGGTACATGGAGGCGGCTATCGCCTCAAAACGAGGATCTCGGGTCATGGCGGCTGTTGCGGCGATTAACGGGCGGGCTCCGGATGGAAAGGAGATAGAAGCACCTTTGGACCAGGAGAAGATTGACGCTGAGTTCGAGGCTGTGCTGGTAAGTGTCAACCCCACAGACGAATTTGCAGATGCTAATGCCCTGCAGGATTCCAGGAACATTCCGGAAAATCTTCGCGAGAAAATGCGCAGTCTGAACACACGCGTCAAGGCAGATTTCATCAGTAAAAATAAGATCGACGAGCCTCAACCACCTTTCCTACCGCCAAAACCAGCCTTTTGGGACGAAAGCAGACCAGCGGGTCGCCGCACAACGTCTGACAACAGCAATGAACGTATCATCGACGACGACGAGGATCTTCCTGGCACCAAACGCAGACCTCGGAGCAAGACGTTCACCTTCAGCAGGGCAGATAAAGGTGAAAAGGGCGAAAAAGCCGAGAAGCAAAAGCCGGACACTGGGGGAACGCTGGACAGATCGAGCTACGATACAGTCAAGTCTGCCTCCTCCAAATCGCTGGCGAGTTCAGCAGGCCCTTCGTTTTTCAGCAGAGCCCCCAAAGCCGCTGTTCCGGAAGAATTTGTTGCGTATCTAAGGCAGGTACAAAAGCCCGAAGAAGTCGAGGTTGGCAAAATCCACAAGCTCCGGTTGCTGCTGAGGAATGAGACAGTCGCTTGGGTCGATTCCTTCATTCGCCAAGGCGGCATGATGGAGATAGTGGGCCTGTTGCACCGCATTATGCAGATCGAATGGCGGTACGTGTAACACCCTTGGTATCCCATATTTGGATGATGCGGCTGACATTTCTGCACAGTGAGGAACACGAGGACACTTTACTTCACGAATCGCTGCTCTGCCTGAAAGGCTTGTGCACTACCGACCTCGCCTTGCAGAAATTATGTGAAATCGAGTCGACTTTGTTCCCAGCATTGTTAGCTATGCTGTTCGACGAGGAGCACAAGGGACCCAGCGAGTTCACCACGCGGGGTCTCATCATGAGTCTTCTCTGTGAGTAGAAGACACTATTGAAGGCAGGAATGATTTTACTGACAATGTGTAGTCGCCCATCTCTCTTCCGCTGCACCGCCTGAGCTGCCTGACCGCGCGCGAACCATCCTGAACTACCTTAAGGATCCTCAGAAGCCCGAGCAGGCACGCCCAGTCCCCTTCATCCTTGAGATGTACGAGTCGCGTCCCTACCGCGTATGGCACCGCGAAATATCAAACGTGACGAAAGAAGTCTTCTGGATCTTTTTGCACCATCTGAACATCATTCCTCTCTTGCCCCAAACCTCGGGCGATGGCGAGAATGGTACGCAAGGCCTCAGCTACGCCCAGCAGAACTTCCCGCAACCGCGTCCGCCAGTCCCCGCAGCGCCCTACGTTGGCGGTGTCGAATGGGATGCTACCAACTACATTGCCACCCACCTGGATCTGCTCAATGGACTCATTGCATCCCTTCCCACTGTCGGAGAACGCAACACACTACGCGCCGAATTACGCGCGTCGAAATTCGAAATCACCATGGGTGGTGCGCTGCGCACTTGCAAGGAGAAGTTTTACGGTGCTGTGCATGACGGTCTGCGGACCTGGGTCAAGGCTGCTGCGGCAGATGGTTGGGAGGTCAAGGACGTCAGGTTGGGACCAAAAGAGGAGCCCAAGGTACCAAGGAGCCCGAGCCCCAAGAAGAAGGAGCAACCGCCGCCAAAGATCGAGACGCCAAAGATTGAGCTGCCAAGTCTGAATCTCGGTGTCGACCTGGACAATAGATTGGGTGAGGTCAAGGGAGAGGCAGGAGACGACTATTGGCTTTAATGCATTCAGCTGCTGCGGACGCCTACGGGCTAGGGCAAGGCCGGTGTTGGGTTACCTGGGCTGCGACTGCGAAGTTTCGCATTGCGGCTGGTGTTGGATAAAACGGGTTGTGATAGGCATTTCTTTCGGCGCTTTTGGTCTCCGGGGCTCCCTTTTCTCATTGGTCTTTGAGTGACCTTGCTTTTCTCTTTTCAGCTGACGAAGCTTACGAACTATGACACTCACGAACAGGCCCGACAACCGCATGCCAAAGACGTTGCGAGCGGCTGTTTCTTAGCAAGTTGGTTTGATGTGGACGCTGATTGTTTGTCGCTAACACCTTTATTCGTTTTCTTCTGTAGTCTACTATCGTCATGGGAGGAATGCTTTATAGTGGGATGGGGTAGGTACTACTTGACATTGGGACAGGAATGGATGGTGGAGTGTAATTAGGCGTAGATATACTTATGACCAGCGACATGATCATTTCTATGCATAACAATGGTAGATTGCGCAGATAAGACTACGTACTCGTCCCGCCTTAAACAAACACAGGCCTTTTACAAGGAACCGTAGACTTTTGAAATTGGGCTCACCATGGACTCGATCACTCGCAAGCCTTTGCCGAATGAGGTTAGCGCGCATGTGACGTCACGCGAAGCTAGCGCGTTTTTGATCTGGTCGTAAATCGTAAACACGCCGGCCTCTTCCTCACCAATGGTGCCGACAACCTCCCGACTTGATTGATTTCACCCAGACCCCAGGCTTGGGGTACTGACTTTCTCTTCTGCTAACAAACAGCTTCTTTCCCGCTGGCGTCACAGTGCCTGCGACCGGGCGCCTGTAATAGGTGCTGACAAGATGTTCAATCCATGGCAGTTCCAGCAGGACCTCTCTGCTTTCGTCCCCATGACCGGCTACAATCCATATCCACTATACTACCGTGACCCAAGAATAGCGAATGCTGAATACGACATAACGCATAGCGCCTACCAACAGCAGCCCTGCGGTCCAGGAATGCAACAACATGCTTATGCTCCGAACACGACTCTGGACTACGAAGTGAGGCGATCGAAAGATGACAGCAATGCCTCTGACAAGCAGGACAAGCAGGACAAGGCCTCTACCGGCAACATAGAGGCAAACGCCCCTCTTTCAAACGACCTTAAAGAAAGAGCAGCTCAACTGAAAGCCAAGCTCATTGCTAACCGCCTATCCAACAAGCGCTCCGGCAGCACCCACACTTCAGCCGACATTGACGCTCTCATTGACGATGTAAAGGCATCGAAGCCAACACGTAGTGATATGAATGTTCACGATGCTCACAATACTACCCGCAAGACCGAGCAGCGTCCAGAGGCCAGTTCGCTCGCGCATACTGAAGACGGCGGTGGAACGCTCCACATAAGCTGCGTCGGAAGCGCGCTTCCCGGAACGACCTCCACCACTTTTCCCAAGACGGAGCGTAGACTTGGAGCAACTGCCAAGCGCAAGGATGCCGCTCCCGATATCACTTTGCCATCAAGGCAACGCCAGGGCAACGCTACCGTGAACACCATGGCTCCCGACACTGATATGGATGATGATGATCTAAAGGACTGGCTCAACTTCACCGGCTATCACGATGTTGAATACCGCAAAAACAAGCCGAGCATATTTCATGCGGAGCAGAAGCTTAATAAACAACACAAGGACCTGGAGATCCAGCGGGTTCAAGCTTTTCGAGCATCTGAGTTTGTAGAGCCGAGCCGCAGGGCTTTCTCAGTCATGCCGCCGCTACAGCCACTGATTAGTTCCAGCGCAATCGATGCTAACCGTCCGCGCGGAATGACCGTTTCGAACGTCGCCAACAAGCATGGACTGTCCTCAAATAACACTAGTGCGCAAGGTGGAAGAGTAAGTAAGATCAATCTGGAGACGCGCAATGACAAAGAGCGTGGCAGCCATCGTGTTATTGGCCAGAGCGAAACCCCTTCGTAAGTTCTCCCCAAAAACTAACATGGAATACGATGACGACAGGGCAGTTCCCTCCATAACCGACCCCTTTCTTCCAGCACGCGCGACGCGTATGCTTCCCGCTTGAGCTCATCCGTCAGTCGCAGTGAGAACCGCCCGCAGACGAGGACCGATTACCGCGACAACACGAGGTCATATAGAGACAGGAGCCCCGGCCCCGGCCGCAACCGAACTGCGTCGTTTTCCCGCGCCTCCCACGCTCGCCGGAGCAGATCGCCGTCGCCGCACCGCCGCTCCTCGGACAAGTACATGCCCAGCTACCACCGAGGCATGACCTCGGGCCGGAACGACTATCGCGGCAACAACGCCATGGACAGTGGCCGGCTGCGCTCGCTGTCGCCGCGTGGACGTGGCTCCCGCGGCCGTGGCCGTGACCTCTTCAAGCGCGACCTCTTCGACCGTGACTACTTTGAGCGTGACCTCTTCGACTACCGACTCCCGCGGTCTCCTCCAAGTGGCCCCAGAGCCATTACAGTGCGCGGGCGTGGCAGCCGCGGCATCGGCGGTGGTGGGCTTGGCCGTGGGCTTGGCCGTGGTGGTCGTGGTCTAGGTCGCGGTCGTGCCGAGTGAGATGTTTGGGTGTGGTTATTTCGATTCGCTACGAAACGGATTTATGATTCATGAAGGATGAGAGTACGTGGCTAGGTGGGGTGTTCTTTTGGCTTGCTTCTTTGTAGTGATACAGTAGTCTATGGGGACTGATGGCTGTCTGATAGTTTGCTGGCAATGAATGATATGCAAGTTCATCTAGTTGTGTGTGCGGTTGTGTGTGAAGAACTTCGTTTCAGTGACGTGAGCGAAGAGTGTTTTATTACTAAAGAGCTATTTGAAGATATAAAAAAGCTAAAAGAAAAAAAATAAATGGCCCAGCCAGGAATCGAACTCGCCAGCAAAAAGTACGGCGCCTGGAGTGTGACACTTACTCGTTTGGGTATAACCCATACAACCCAAGTCGATAAACCAGGACCGGCGAACCAGTCGACCAGTAAACCAGTTAGAGAGGGAGGCATCATTCACAGGGGCCATGCTGAATGAACGACAACTGGGCCTTATATACTTGTGCGTGTGGTCTGTGGACTTTGTAGCGATTATGCATGCTGCATACTTGCTGTCCCAGAGCGCGGTGGCACCACCGTCTCCTCCACCACCTCTACCCAGGAACCGAGTGCGAGCACACTTACACGCACATGCATCCTCTCCAGCTCCAGCCTCCTAACCACCTTAACCACCAGCGCCCTCACGCCGCGTCTTCTGGTTGAAATGTGTACTGTGAGTAGGTATATATATATAGAGTGTTTTCACGGCTGTAGTCGATATACTGGACTCGTACGTGGGATTTGCAGGAGCTTTTTAGTAGAGACTTGGTTCTTAAACAACCAGCGTGCACTGAGTCTGTATGATAAATACAGTAGAAGATATTCGTATGTCTACGCTTAACCTTGTTTATTATCTTAACCTTGCCTTACGTATTTGCCCATCTGTTATCTAGCACTTATCTGAAGTTGGGTGTCGATGAGCCCCGCACGCACACACACACACACACACACACACAACTAAACGCTAAACTAAACCTAACTACCCCCTTCCTCTTCCCCTTCCCCCGCCATCCTAACGCGCCTTGTAGTACGCTACTGCTTACTTACTTACTTCTTTACTATACTATATCTACTATATACGCTACTACTACATACAGTAAGAGACCACTACTATACTAGAGTAAGAGACTAGAGACCAGAGGCAAGCTGCAAGAAAGAGGCAAGGAAGAGGAGCTAAACCGCATAAAATATAAAATACTAAGTACGAAACACAAAAACCCCACCCATCGACCCATCGACCTATCCATCCATACAAGACCAAGACCACACGACACGGCACACGGCACACGCACGCACGCACGCACGCACGCACGCACGCACGCATCTTCTAACCTCTTCCACCCCACTCAACCGACCCAAACCACACCCCACCAGACGGTTTTCAAAAAAATAAAAAATAAAAAAAAAGTTTTCATCTTTTTTTTTTTTTGCTATCAATCGATCTGTCTGATGTATATACATCTCCTCACCATTCTCTCACTGCCACCCCCAGTCCAAGGCCATCACTCATTCATAACCATAACCATAAACCCCACGTTAAGCGCCACCAATGCCATGCCAAATGCCAAATGCAAGCCCAGTCATGCACCCCCCAGCCAGCTCTAGAAATGCAGTAGCACTGAAAGCAAAGTGAACGCAAGAAGGAAAAGACGAAGCAAGCAAGAAAAGCCAGACCAGACAACAAACCAGCCAAGCCAAACAGCCCTGATGATGAATGCCGACGAAGAAGCAAGAAGCAAGAAGCAAGAAGCAAGAACGCCCTGCCCGTGAACGAGAACGAGAACAAGAACATGCAAGAGCCGAAGACGGAGAGCGGAAGGATGAGTGTGTCATGTACAACATGCCGGCATGCGTGCGTGAGCGTGAGCGTAGCGTGTGTGAGTGTGTGTGTGTGAGTGTGTGAGTGAGTGAGATGTTGAGGTGATGAGTCGATGTGATGATCGAGAAGAAGTTGAAGAAGCAAGTGTCATTCCAATTCGTGTTGTTGGTGTATGCGTGTATGCGTGTATGCGTGGTGTGTTGTGTGAAGAGTTGATGTGATGTGTGTAGAGCAAGCAAGCAATCGTATCGTCGTCACGCTCGCAGTCGTCGCAGTCGTCTTCCCCAAAAAAACCCCCATGGAAACCCCGACCCCGTCCATCCCAACCGACCAACCAAGAGACACCCAAGTAGTCATAAGACAAGCAAGAAGTAAGCCGCCGCAGCAAGCTACTGCGAAGAAAGGAAGAAAGAAAAACCCGCACATAACAAATCGTCCCATCGTTACAACTGCGCGCCGCCCAAGCAGCCGCCTGGAGCCAGTCACGCACGGCCATACACGGCCGCGCCACCCGCCCAGTTCTGGAAGCGGGCGAGCAAGCCCGGCGCACCGCCCGCAGTCGTACGGGGCTTCTTAGCGGCAGGCTTAGCAGGCATGGTCATGGACATGGCCTTTTGCATGGACATAGCGGGCTCGTCGACAACAGCGACAGGGCGCGGCAGCGCCTTCAGCGACCCTCCGTTTCCGATGTGGACGACGTGGGCGCCGGCCTCGACGTCGTAGCGGTGCAGGTGCTGGACGTGCACAGGCGAGGCGTCGTGCATCGACGAAGCGGAGCTGGCGGGCGACGTGTTTGATGACGAGGACGAGGTGCGCGACGCCGGCGACAGCGAGGGCATGCGGCTGTGGCTGCCGTAGTGGCTGCTGGTGCTGCTGTCCTGGCGGTAGTGCGAGTAGGGGATGCGGCGGTCGTCGGGGGGCGTGAGCGGCATGCCGCTGAGCGCGAGGCCGTACGTTTGTTGTTGCTGGTGGGCCTGGTGCGCGGCGTGCAGCTGCGCCTGCATCTCCTTGCGCTTGGCGGCCAGGCGCGCCTTCTCGGCTTGCCGGGTCTGGTAGTCGCGGATGGGCGCGAGGAAGGGCTCGAGGTGCGTGTACAGGTCGTCGGCGTTGACGCGCATGTCCCAGTCGAGCAGGAAGAGCAGCTGCTTCTCCATCAGGTTGACCTCGGTCAGCGAGAAGCCGAAGTTGTCGTAGCCGCGGACCATGCTGTAGCGCGCCCAGTGCTTGTTCTTGGGCGACGAGTCGTTGAGGTTCTTGGCCGCGAGGATCAGCGACGCCAGGAAGATGCGGTGCACGGTGCAGCGCATGCCCTTGGCGACGGGCGGCAGGCGAGCCTTGAGCCGGGCGAGGTAGACGAGCGACGTCATCAGCGTCGACACGCCGACGTGGCTGCGCTCAACCAGCGAAGTGATGAACGTCTCAACCGAAGGCAGAACGGGCTCGCGACCAAACGAGGCGGGTTGCTGAGGCGGCGTCGACGGAGGCGTGGGAGGAAGGTTCTTGTTGAGCTGCTGAGGCTCGCAGCGGATGACTTGGGTGGCCTTGTGTGCCAGGTAGGTGATCATCTCCTTGGAGACGGGGAGCTGAACAAAGTAGTCGAGAGCGGCAGCATTGTGCTCGGCGCTGACGTTGGTGTAGGAAGCCATTGCGAGAGGTGTATGTGAGAGAGTTGCAAGACTCAGATGGCAGAAGTAGAAGAAGCGATGAAGTCGTAGATGGCGTGGAATAAAAAGATGGACAAAGCTATTGTGCCTTTGGGTATTGTTGGCGACAATAGAAGAGATAGATGGTGATGGTGTTGTTGAAGTGAATTGCCAAGCGAAGTGAAAGGCAAGACAATTAGATTAAAGAGGGTGGATTAGACGAGGCAGACCGACCGGCGGAGAGGCTCGTGATTAGGGAAAGTAGCGGTGGGGTTGAATCCGCCGAGCGAAGGCTGTGCTGCGGAGGAGGGAATTCTTTGAAAAAAATGAAAGAGGCTAAGAAAACGCGAAAAAAGGCGAAGCTCCAACAACCAGGCGGAGACGTTCAAAGAAAGATGGATTGATGAGGCAGGTCACAGTTGGCGGGCGGCGCGGTAGTTACTTATGTTCACCGTCGCGATGGCGGCGATCTGGGGATGTGTGCGGGTCGGAGGATTGATTGGCTGAGAGGCGTCGATGGCCCCCGGTCGGCGCCAAAAGGTCTGGCGGCGGCAGATCGAACAAGAGAGCGCGCGCGATAGGCTGTTTCACGCTCGACGGCTGCTGGGCGTGTTTCAAGACTCTCTGCGAGCGAGCGCTTTTTGGCTGCGGGCGGGCGTACGGTGCAGCGGCGGCAGTGGGGGGACAAAAGAGATTTTTTCTTTCTCTGATGTCGGGAAAGTGCGGGCGGTGGTGGGTGCGCTCTTTGCTAGATGAGCTGGCAAGCACACACTTGGGTTATATCGTTGGTTCGTTGGTTCGTTCGTTTGTGGGAGGCAAGAAAAGAGAGGCCATCCGCACGCAAGGGCGCGCCACGCAAGTATATACCAGGCTGGCTGACCTTATTTTTTTTTCTGGCCTTGCCCTGTCACCCTGTATGATGGCGAACGGCGGTGGGCCCCAGCCTCCTCGGTCGTCCAAGAGAGGGATCGGCCGACTGCTGCGAACACGACTAGTTGTCAAGCCACTAGCCACGTAAAGGCGTGGCTGATGAACTGGCCGGGCGCGCGAGCCAGGACGAGGGACACAGTGTGAGCCGGCTGCAAACGGCCATGGCACGCTCCCCGCATGCACGTGTTGGGGCAGTGCTACAAAGGGTGCGCGTCTGGAATGTGCGTGCGTGTGCGTGGTGGTGTCGTGTGGGCGAGTGGGCGAAGGCTGTGTGTGCCCACTACTGCCCATCCCACCGTCCATCCTTGCCGCATCTGCTCATCCCTGCGCCAGCCACACCCGCTCCTCCCGCTGACTTCTCTTCCCTTCTTCTTCTTCTTCCTCCTCCTCGGCCCGGCGGCCTGCCTGCCTAAGGCCTAAGGCCTCTTCTGGCCCCCCGAGCCCGACGCCCAACATTTCGGGCTGCCACCAGACATGCCAGAGCGGTCATGCCCTGCAACAAAATTCATCAGTTGCGTGTTGCGTGATGTGCGGCGGCGCGATATGCGGGGGCATGTGCTCGGTCTTTTCGCCGTCTCTGTCACCTGACTTGACTCATGTCATGCCGTCATTCCTCACGGGCAGAAAGCAAGTGGCAGCTCGCGTGCCTCTTCGTGACCTCGGCCTCCTCCTCCTCACATCCTTCCGCCGTCCGTCCTCTCCCGCAACCCGCGAGCTTCGTACCTAGGTAGTTAGGGGGGGAGGGGTCCGCGACGGCGCGGCGCAGCGCAGCCGGATTAAGCGCCCGCATGCCCGCCTCGTTCCGCCCTGCCAATCGCATGCTGCGTGTATTTCGGTGCGACGTCCATTACGCAGGTATCCACGCACCCCGCCGGCAGGGCTGCTGGGCTGGCCGGCCGACAGACGCAGGCAGGCAGGCGGGCGGGCAGGCTGGCTGACTCTGGCTAGCTGGAACGCGTGCTTGCTTCGCCCCTTCTTTCATGGAAGCCTTCTCGAAGCGCGCGCGCCATTGTGGTTTGTCGTGGGATGAGACGCGAAACCAAACATGCCACCACCACCTCATGGGCCGTGGTCTCTCGTCGCGGCTAAGCGCTCGCTTCCCCCCCCCCGGGGTCCGGACGGCCGACAAAGAGATGATGGCTTTAGTTACCGACCGTCTGGTTGGCGCGCTGCCGCTGCCGTTTGCTTTCTTTATCTCGCTGCTGCACGCCCGGCTCCTGGCGCGTAGGTAATTTCAGAGGCTATTCTGGGACACGGCGACGACGCACGAAATACCTTAGCCATGCCATGTGCAGAAACCGTTTCGATTGTCCCCGTGAAACCAACTAGACCCGTCACGGCAATCGAGAGCCCCGTTTCGCGCCAGTTGCATTTCTTCCCATTTCTTTGCTGCCCCCGCTGCTGTCGCTGCTGCTGCTGATGCTGTGGCCGGACTCCGAGCAAGCGTCCGAGCGTCCGTGAAACACGACACCACCCACCATCACCGGTCAACACCACGACGCACGCACGACGACGACAAGCACCAGCATCATCATCATCGGCGTCGTCATCGTCAGCTCCGCCACTCTCTGCCCGTCGCTCCCGAGACATTTCGCAGCGCATCGCATTGCCGGGCAATCGTCAGCAGCGAAGCAGCAGCCGGAGCAGCCAGGCCCAGCAGCCGGCCACACACCCACCCGGCTGAGGCTGCTCCCCCGCATTCGGGCGGCACGGCACCACCGTAGGTGCGCACCATCTGGGTGAGAACGACAGATCTACTCCTACTCCGTGCTCGAGTAGGCAGGGTACAGATAGGTAGGTAGGGACGGCCTCTCACGTCAGAGGGCGCGCCAACGCCAATACAATACCTAGCCTTGCACGCCTAGGTCCTCCTTCTCGCCCGCCGCCCGGCAAGGCAAGCTGATTCAGCGCTCTGCATTGCAGCAGCCATCCACGACTCCAACACCGATCGCTGCCTTGCCTACCTTAGGTGCTCCTATCTCGGCCTGCCCGAATAGGCACTTGCTCCCCTTCATACCTGGAGTTGGTCCCGAGCGGTTCGTTTGCGCCGCTCCAGCTATTTGTTCGTCGTTTGCGCTTCCAACAACACGAACGGTACCGTTCCAGCGCCGTACGTGCAGGTTCGCCTCGGCCTGGCGTGGCGTGGCGGTCGCGTTGCCGGAACGGGAACGTGCTGGCTTTATTTGGGTTTCGGTTTTCTTGCTGTTGTTGTCGTTTCGTTGTCGTCATTTTCGTTGTTGGTGTCGTTGTATTTCCGTCTCTTCCTGCATCGTCGTCGTCGTCGCGTTTGTGTTCGTTACCCTGCCCGCTCCCCAAGCTGAGCAGCGAGCTTTGCCTCGCCGAGCCTAGGTGTCTGTGAATAGGTCGCCACCCCGGAGCTCAGTTACCTCTTTCGTACCGTACCCTACCCTGCTCTACCCAAGCACACACAATACATACCCATCCCCCCAGCAAGCCAGCCAGCCAGCCAGCTAACAACCAACAAACCAACCAACCAACGAACGCGCCACCCACCCAGCACCCCAGCCCAACCAATACTACCTCCTACTACCTACCCACCAGGCCCTCAGCCGCAGCCGCAGCTCCCCTCTCTCTCCATTTGCCCCCTCATCCTCGCCTCTTTCGCTCGCTCGCTCGCGCTCTCCGGCCGTAACTCCCGCGCAGCGCAGCGCCACACGAACGCACTCGTTCTCGCTCGCTCGCTCAGTGACGGGCTCGTATCCTATTCTTTCTCCGGTCAAGCCTGCCTGCCTGCCGGTCGGTCGGTCGGGCGGAGCTGTCGCGACCCAAGACCCAAGACACCATGGCCGCGCCATCGTCATCGCCGCAGCCGCACTCGGAGCAACCAGTTGAGTCGCAGCCGCTATCGCACTCGCAGCCGCAGCCGCAGCCGCACTACGTCGTCCGCGTCGCGGCGGACGAGACCGAGTCAAGGGGTTTTTGGTGCGAGCAGATGCGGGAGCTGGGGTGGGTATGTATGTTTGTGTTGTTGTTTGTGGTTGTTTTGTCTTTGTGTGCGGCTTGTTTGTTTGTTCTGTTTGTCTGGTGGTGCTGGTAGTGAGCGTAGCCTCGCGATGCCTACGCGGTCTACCTACGTATAGCTGGTGGGCGCAGTCGCGCTCGCAGGCGCAGTCGCGCTCGCAGGCGCAGTCGCGCTCATGGCACCATCGTCATCATCATCAGCACCACCATTTGGCAACCTATCTCATACCTCACCACACCTCCCCACACACACACAGCACGCCCCCAACTAACACCACGCACAGAACCGCGGCCCCGAAGACCACCACTCCCACTACGTCGCCGCAGGCGGCCTGCACCTCCTCGCCTTCCCCTCCTCCCAACCCACCACGCCAGTCGGGCAGATTATGCCTTTCCCCTACCCCATCCCAAACACCACCAACACAACCACACACACCAACAGCACCAACCAAAAAACAAACACCACCATTACCACCACGGCCACTGCCACAGCAGCAGCCGCAGCAGCAACAGCATACATCGGCTTCTTCAGCGTCGCCCCCAGCCACCGCAACCACGGCATCGGGCGCCTGCTCTGGGATGCCGCGGCCGCGGAGCTCGAGCAGCGCGGCGTGCGGGTCGTGGGGTTGGACGCGGCGGGGGATGTGGTGGGGCTGTATGAGCGGTGGGGGTTTAGGCGGGTGGGCGAGGTTGGGGTGTGGGTTTGGGAGGTGGGTGGGATGGGGTTGATAGAGGAGGGGAGGGCCAGCGAGGAGGTGGTCTTGCATGTCGCCCCCGACGACACAGGCCTTCACGCCAACATTGCAGCGACAGATGCGGCGCTGACGGGGTTTTCGCGGCCGGGGCTGTGGACAAGGGAGGCGCTGTTTGGGCGCTGCGACGTGAGGGGGGGTGTCGTTGCCCCTCATTTTCCTTCATCTGCAAACGAAGACGAGGACGAGGACGAGGACGAGGACAGCCTCCTCTCAATCGCCCTCCTGCGCGCCGCGCCCGCCGGCTTCCGCCTCGGCCCGCTCTACGCGACCAGCTGGACACGAGCGCGCGCCCTGCTGGCGTGGGCGATGCGTACAGCGGTACTGACTACCTCTTCCCCCTCCCCCCATGCTTCTTCCATTCCCCCTCCCCCTACAGCTGCCTCAGGAAGTGCAGGGGGCTCCGGAAGTGCAGGGGGCTCCGGAAGTGCAGGGGGCTCCGGAAGTGCAGGGGGCTCCGGGAGTGCAGGGGGCTCCGGGAGTGCAGGGGGCTCCGGGAGCGTGGGCTCGGGAACAAAAACAATCACAGCAGAGCTCCCGCTCACCCTGAACCCTGCCGCTGCGGCGCTGTTCACGGAGCTCGGCTGGCGCGATGCCGGCGTCAGGTATGTGCGCATGTGGAGGGGGGGCGTGGTGCCTGTGCCGCAGCGGGTGGGTGGGCAGGGTGAGTTGGGTGAGAGGGGGGAGGGGGAGGGGGAGGGGAAAGGCCGGTTCGTGTGCGCCATTTGGGACGCTGCTGGGGGGTAGCGTTGTTTACCTGGATTGGCGTTGGTGTTGGGGCTGGTTTGGCGCGGAAACTGGGCAAGTACGCGACATGCGCGTGCGTGTTTGTCTGTCTATCTTGTGCATAGGTAGCTTATAATCCTACTATTCGTATCCACGCACCTCATGGCCCGATATATCCCGATATATATATCTAAACGCAAATACTCACTTACCTACCTACCTATTTATAAACAGTAAAGCTGACGCACAAACACAAGTGCGCTCTACTATACTACTCTACTAACTGGAACCTTTCTTCTCCTTTTACTTTTTCTTCTCTTCCCTCGACTCCTTTATACATATAGTTAATCCCACTCTTCTGCGCTGAAGTAAACGTATATAATGCTATGCTATAATTCTCTATACCTATACCTACTCTATACATTCCACCCCCTTACCGCTAGCTAGCTAACTACTTGGCTTCTTCCATTCCGAATTTAGGGCTATCTTGATTCTTGAAGATGTGCTTTATTCCTTCGTACCTGCCTATGCTACTGCTTCTATCCTACCCTAATCCACCCTGACCAGCCCAACACCACACACGCACGCCACCACCACCACCACAACAACAACAGAGCAGAACAGAACAGCCAAGAAACCAAGAAAGGCAAGAAAGACGCGATCCACAAAACAAAACAAAACAAGCAAGCAAGAACCCCGCAGGCATGTGTACCTACTTACTACCTAGACTACCTAGACTACTTCCTTCCCTTGCCCTTCTTCCTCCTCCCCTTTTCCTCTCCCGCAGCCGGCGGCGGAGGCGGCACAGGCACCTCAACCCGTCCCTCGACAATCTCCTCGCTCGTAACCCCGAGCCCGACCCCACCTCCACCTCCACCTCCACCACCCCCATCACCCCCTCCGGTACTGTCACCACCCCCCTGCAACTCCCGCAACTTCTCCCCCCCACTAATAAAAAACCCCAAATCGCGATTCACCTCCTCCAGCTCTCTCTTCTCCCCCTCCAGCACCTCGACCCTGACCTCGCCCTCCCGAACCCTCCCCTCCAAAAACCGGATCCGCTCCATCAAGCTATCACTAACGCTCTTCTCCTCTCTCACCTGCCTCGCCAGTCCCCTCGCCAACTCGTCCGCCTTCCCCGCCCGCGCCGCAACACGCGCATGCTCGCGCTCCAGCTCCGCGAGCGCCGTCTCGGCCCGCGCCCGCCCGTCCTGCAGCTCCCGCACCTGCGCCGCCAAGCGCTCGGCGCTCGCGGCCGCCTTGTCCGCCGCCGCGCTCGCTTGCGCAGCCTTGTCCGCTGCGCGCTCGACTTGCTCTTCGAAGTACGCGCGCTGCGAGTCGAGCTGCGACGTCAGCAGGTACGCGTACTCGGAGGCCATGTTGTCCAGTTTCTCGCGCGGCACCGACTCGGCCGGCACGCCGGCCAGCCCTGCGTTCGGGTGCTGCGTCGCCGACGCCGCCGTCGCTGCCCCTGCTGCGGTTTGGTGCGCGGCGGGCAGGTCCACCAATTTCCCGTCGGCCTTGGTCTGGATCAGCCGGTGCACGTAGCCGTCGCCCGCGTAATCCCACACGTGCTGCGTCGCGATGTCCATGGCGTAGCTGTGCGCCGTCGTCTCGTAGTGGCGGAACGCGTGCGCCGCGTCGTACCGCCCGCACCCCGTGTTGCCGCAGATGAGGCAGATCCACAGGTTCGCCGTCGTCCCGCACACGCTGCACTCGTTCTCCGCGCCCGTCCCGTCCGCCCCGTAGCCTCCTCGCGCTGCTAACGAGTCCGCCTGCGTGTACCGGCACACCGGACACCCGCTGCCCCGCCACTTCTCCAGGCACGCGCAGTGGAACACGTGCTGGCAAAGGATCGTCAGCAGGCCCGTCGTCTCGTCCATGCGCTCCAGGCACACCGGGCACGTCGGGAGCTCCACCAGCGAGGGCGTTGGCGGCGCCAGCGGCTTCGCCGACAGCGACGTCGCGATCTGCGTGCTGGTCTCGGACGAGCTGGCGGGCAGCGGTGCCGTAGGGGCCGGCCTGGCTGCAGGCGTGAACGGGTCGTTGGTCATGTTGGGGAAGCTCGAAGGATCGCGGTTGGCATCGGAGGTCTGGAATTCGATCGACTTGACAAACACGACATGGCAGTTCTCGGGCTGGGGTTGTTAGCTTAGTATTCCACATGCACTCAATAACAAAGCTCCAACGCACCTCCATGCTGTTGAACAGCTTCCCGTTCCACTCCTTCCGCCACTGCCTCGCCTTCTTCGCCTCCCGAAACTTCATAAGCACCATGTACTTATTCGCGCGGCCCGTCCGTATCAGCCTGAAATGGCTGACGTCCTCGCGCGTCTGCTCGCCAACAAAGCCCAGCAAGTCCGAAGGTGTCATATACGACGGCACAGCCAAAATGCACAGCGTGGTGCAGTCCTCCTCGCTGAACGCCTCGTTTCCAGGCGCGCCGGCCTCCGACCCCGTGCTCGACGCCGTGTCGTCGTACAGGCCCGGCGTCTCCTGCGCGTCCCGGTACAGATGCACCACGCCCCACCCGACCTCGGTGTTCTTCGGATCCGCCGGCACAAACTTGCCCTTTGTCGCGAGGCCGCTCGACGCGCGCTTTTCCCCGGCGCCGCTGCCGTCTGCGCCGCGCGCCTCCATGTCGATGCTCTGGATGGACACGCGGTCGAAGCGCCAGTCTCTAGGCGTGATCGGTTTCCGCGATTGCTCAACCTGGTCGCAAACGCCGCTCTCGTCCGCAGTCCCAGTCTTATTACGCTCACGCTCACGTCGCGTCCGCTTCGTCCTCACCACCGGCGCAGCCCACGACGTAACGCGGTGGACGGGCAGGAGCGCAGGCGCGAAGATGTCTGTGCCCGGCGGAGGCAGGAACGGCCTTTCCTCTTCTTCTTCTCCTTCTGCTGCTGCTGCTTCTGCTGTCGGTGCCTCTGTCCTTGTTCTGGCGTGTGGTTGCGCGTGCGTGTGCGTCTGCGCGTGCGATTCTGTGTGCGTCTGCGGAGTCGGGTGCGGAGTCGGGTACAGCTCAAACGCGAGGTGGAAGAAGTACGTGGGCATTTATGCTTCTGCGTCTGCGTCTCGATCCTAGGCGCGAGCGGCGAGCGAGTGCGTGCTTGCGGGGTGCTGCATTGCTGTCTCTGTCTCTCTGTGCGTCTGTATGTCTGTGTGTGTGTTTTGTGTGTTTTGTGGAGGTGAGATTGGTAGGTAGGTATGTACCTAGGTAGGTGGGTACCTAGGTGGGTTGGTGGGGGTTGGGTGTTTGGTGTTTGGTCGCAGACGTGGACGGTGACGGTGACGTCCCTCCGCTGCGGCTGATCTTCCGCGGACCCCCGCGGGCCGCAGCGTGCGTGCCTCAGGCAGAATGACGAATGGGAACCTGAGTAGAAAACACCACGACCACGACCACGACCACGATCATGATTATGGGAGGCTCAAAGGCATTACTTGGACATCCATTACATAGTTGACTATTACGATACGATGCGATACAATCCAGCCACCTCACTCCTCGTCCCCCACCCACCCCTCCTCTTCCCTTCCCTCCCCCACCCTACTCCCTACTCACCATCGACATGAATATACCGTCTCCAATCCCCCCCAATAGTATCAACCCTAGCATCCGACCCCCCACGAATCAAGAACACGCGTCTCGCCGCGGCCAGATTATCGCACGTCTGGGAGGCAATGCACACATTACGATCGCAGCAGGTATTGACAGCGCAAATCTCGCCGCTGCCGCAGTCCGATGAGTCCGTGCAGTCCGGCAGCCCGCCGCACGCGATGTCCCCATCGAGACAGAAGCCTGTCCCGTAGCTTGTGGAGGTGCAGATGCAGGATCCGCCGCCGCCGCAGGTCGAGAAGTTGCCGCACGTGGAGCCGGCGCAGCGTTGGCTTTCGCAGACGCCGTTGGTGCAGACGCCCGACGCGCACTGGTGGGGGACGTGGGGTGGTTAGTTTGGGTGGCTGTTTGTGTGGTTGTGTGGGGAGGTTGTTGGGAAAGGGAAAGGGGGGGGGGGGGGCTTACCTTGTTGCCGCAGCGGCCGCAGTTGTTAATGTCCGTCAGCAGGTCCGCCGTGCAGTTCGCAGGCACGACGCTAGGGAGGACCGTTCCATTGCTCATCGTCGTCCATGCCGTCGTGAAGTTGACTGCTGGGCTGATCGTGGTAGTAGTCAAGCTCGGCTCGGCCACTACCACCGTCGCATTAGCCGTCGGCGCCGCAACAGCACTTGTGCCGTTCAGCGGCGTGCCGACCGCGACCCCCGTGGTCGTTTCATTCACCGGCGTAGCGAACGGGACCGTCGACGTAGACGTCACAGTGACCACCGAGCGGGTAGGCCCGATGCCCGTCAGCGTGACTGTGGTGATATAGCTTGTCTCCGTGATCGTCATAACGAAGGTCGAGCCCAAGGATGTCATAGTGCTGCTGGTGACAAAGAGGGAAGTCGAGGTAGACGTTCTAGTGCGAGGACCCACAGCCGAGGAAGAAGACGACGTCGAATTCAGCGCGCTCGTCGCGTTCAACGCGCTTGCTGTGCCCGACGTGCTCGGAAGGGGCACC
>NW_022983563.1:76188-137237 GCF_010093885.1 Aplosporella prunicola CBS 121167
TCAACGTCGGATTCAGCGCGCTCGTCGCGTTCAACACGCTTGCTGTGCCCGACGTGCTCGGAAGGGGCACCGCCACCACCGACGAACTGGAGTTCGACGTCGGAAGAACCACCACAACCGACGAAGTAAAGGCCGGCCCAGTCGTGTTCAACGCACTCGGGGAGGGCGTAACCGTTCCCACCGAAATCGAAACATTCCAGCCTCCAGTCGACGACTCCTCCACCGTAGATGAGGTAAAAACATCCGGCTCCGAAACAGTCTGAGTAGGCTCAGTCCACCACGTAGTGATGGACGGCAGCTCGGTGGCCGTGGGATACGGCGGCCAGGAGCGCGTAGACGTCGAGTTGGTGCCGAGCAAGGGATGCAGGAAGACAGTGAGGTACTCCGTCGCAGTGGAGGTGTAGGTGGCCGTCTGTCATGGTTTGGGATTAATGTTAGTGCTGCAGGAGGAGGCAGGAGGGGCATGAGAAGGGATCCGCGTACCGCTGCGCTCACTGTGGCTGTTGCGGCGGGGTAGCCGAAGCAGGAGCATACTTCGGCGTACCGTTCGATGTCACAAGGCCAGGCGTACCAGGGGACGCTCTTGCCGGTCGGCTCGGGAGCCGTGGTTGCCCGCTTGGCTAGCGTGGTTGTGCCATTGTACAGAAGCGTGACGGTCGTTGTCGAGACCGTCGTCTCCGTCCTATAGAACATGAGTATGGGCCAAGCAGTACAGGAGTCCATAGCCCCGTTGGAGGACTAGAGTCTCAATAACGTACACATGTCCGAATGTGGTCGTGTCCGTCATGTAGCTGGAGCAATCCTCGCGTGCCAGCGTCTGGAAAACGGCCGGACGGCTGGTTCCGGTCACGGCGAATCCGCAATTGTCCTCATCCTGACAACTAGGAAGACGGACTTGGCGCTGGTCGAGGGAGCCATAGGCTGCCTGGGCGAAAAAAAGGGACAAGCAAACGAGTGACTGCATTTTTGCTACCTGAACCTAGGGTTCAGAAAAGAGTGAATGAAGGTGAGGAAAGAGGTCGTCGCCTTGGAGATCAGACTTGACGTTGAGATGACACTCCTGCTCTTATACCACAGACTGCTCGCCGCTAAGCATCGCGGATCCTGCCTTCATGGCCTTCCTGCTAAGGCCTCTCAATGCAGGAACCCATATGGCCGTGCTCGGTGCCGGCTTAGCAGAGGATGCGAGGAAGGAGGGCGTACCTTGCAGAGGGGGGTGAGGGGCAAGAAATTTGAAGGGCCGCACTAAATGATGAAGGAAATAAGGACACCAAATGCTACACATGATTCAATTGACTGTATTGAAAATAACTGCGATTGATGCATAGAGATTCGGTGTGAAGAAAGATCTAGCAGCAGCGTACCTACACGCAGTTCTGCACCGCGGGGCTGTACAAGGTACCGAGAGATTCCGTACAAGCGATGCTGTGCCACCTGTGCGCAACGCCACGGGGCTTGGGTTGACAATCTCTTGTGCGCCAAACCGTCGCGCAAGCTCTCGAAATGGGGAACTTACAATGAGCTTGTCCTTCCAGGCAGGCCCATTGATGCGGAGACGGCGACAACTCCTGCTCCTGGGCTGCAGCGTGCATCCTGCGAACATCTGGCCCGTCGTTATGTCACGAATACTAACCTAGTTTTCAAGGTAATGGATGCCAAGCAGTCCCACATGCCAACGCCATCTGAAACACGCAGCTTCAATGGCAGCAAGGTAGTCCGATCGCATCGTGGAGGCGAAGGACAGGCGACCATTGACAAACGAACATTGTCGGAGATGTAGTACAAGGTCTCAAAGTCAAATGTGCCTTGCAGTGGGATAGCCGTAGGCACACCAGATTAGCGTGAATCGGTAGCACAAGGGTCCTTATCCAACCTCTGAACAGCTAAAGAATTTTGGGAGTCATCCGATAATTTTTCGCGTTGGAGCACCCTTACTTCTCATAGCCAAGTCATATGGCGCGTGAGGCCGATGACACGGCGTGTCTGGGCGAAACCAAAAGTCGCGTACAAGGGATTGTTCCAAACCTTCAATTTTCAGTTCCCTCACCGTCACCTGTATCTGGATATGCGTCGCGCGGCTCTCGTCACGTCGAAGCACTAGTCTACGAGCTGATCTGACATGCGTCGTGCATTAAACCGTCGGGTCCGGGTTTATGCTGGGGGTAGAAAGCTCGCAAAGAGCCCGCCCTGCACCACTGAGTAAATGATCATCAGCCGCAAAATCCAGTTAGATTTGTGCTTCGGCGCGATCGCCAAAGAATGCAGTTGGCTCTTCTCATTGAGGCCCCCTGCAATGGCCATATACCACAACGGGTATCCAGAGGAGACTCTATTGATGATCTGGACGTGAAAGTTGGTCAAGGCCAGCGCAGCGAGCGCGAGCTGAGGAAGTGCGAACAGCAGCATGGCATCGTGCGGAAGAGCCGCCGTCGGCTGACCTTTGTCAGATGCATATATTTTTCTGCTATCCATCAGCAAGCTGAGAGGCGTCGAAGTCGCTGACACGTACCTCAGTATGACTCGCTGCGCAGATGTCAGCAACGCCCACAATGTTGGCGCCGCCAAAAGGAAGAGCGGCACATTGGATAGCGTCCAGTATCGCAAAAAACCGACATTCCTGTGCGCAGTCAGTATGTGACGACTAGCTAGAGAAGGTTTCTCTCACCAGTATTGCTCCTGGACCCACGTGTAGATGCTAGGCGGGATCCTCGAGCACCACGGGCGCCCCGATTCCTACACGAAGTTAATTTGACGGATACGGGTTAGAGTGGCGGCAGCTCACCTCTAAGCAGTATCGCTGATACGCTATCCATTGAGGCAGGATGAAGCCGACGCCTACCAAGCAGCCAGCAAGGATGGTACAGATGATCCTCCTGAATGCCGTCGCTAGCGCCTCGCCCCGTGAAATGGACGCCAGATGGGAAATAAGACCATATGCGAAAATGATACCGTTCAGCAGACCGTTACCGCGAAGGACGGCGGCCAGCCCAAATGAGGCGCCAGAAGCGAGCATACTCAAACAGTACATTACGGCCGACGTCCCATCAAACGTCGTGGTATAGCAGTAGCAGAGCATACCAACAAAACTGAGCAGGGAGAAGAGAGATTCGGCATAAGGCGCCATAAGAAACAGACCGGCAGGGGATAGCACGTGGAGCAATGCAGTCAGAAAAGCCGTCTTGCGCTCACTCGGGTCTGGCAGCATGAGGGTCACTAGGCGGTACAGGACCAGCACGGAGAGCAAATGAGCGACATTGGCGATGCAGATACCCGACAAAGCTTGCGCAGTCAAACCGCCTTCAGAAGTCGGGAGAGCTGGCACGACAGTCAGCGGGAGCAGTGGCGGCCAATGTTATAGCATACCGGCAGCCAGTTTGGCCATCAGACGCGCGAAGCCCCAGCTAAAGGCCCATTCTTGCTCGTAGACGTGGCCCCGCTGTGCCAGCTTGGCAAAGTAGATGGCGTCCCAGCGGGTCAGCTTGACGGCAAGGCGGGATCCGAGCGAGGCCGAAAGGGGGATGGAACTGGCGGCATCTGTGCCAAACAACAATATAGTCGAGGTGTCGTAGCCTGGCCCGGGACTGGACAGAGCAACGACAAACAGGACGATCTTCCAAATGGCGCAGAGGACAGCCAGTGAGGCGAAAGGGCTGGCCAGCGGGCGGGAAAGGAGAGCATCGGAGGGCATGATTCGGGGAGGGGTTGCGTGGATTTACGGGGCGCGTGTGATGAGGGATGATGGATCATGGGCGGAACTTGGGGGAATCCGAGGCGTGATGACGAGCGTGTTTCCAAAGTTAGTGCAGGCGGCGCAACGGGAAGGACGGGAGCGGCGGCCGGCGGGCGGGAGCTCGAAACGCCGATTCGCCGATGGAACATAACGCGCACGTGACTGCCATCTACATGTTGGCGTTGGCTTGTGTGTTTCGTGTGGCTGCTGCCGGTCCTGCCGTCAACCAACTGGCCTTCCCTCGGCCTTTTTTGCAGCCGCTTGTCATTCGAGATCTAGCCCTCCCCTGGACGCCTCCCCCCCACTCGCCAGCTGGCCATGGTGAAACACCCATTATGCTTTTTTTTCTCTCACACACACTCTTTTCCTTCCTGCTGCCTGGCGCGCGGGCGGCTGGGGGGGCGGGCGGCGGCGGACCAGGAATGCGCACGTGTGTTGGCAGAAAAGGATGGATTGTCGCGAGGCAGACGAGCCCCACACCCAAGCAGCGCGCGGGCTTACGTGCGAGCTGACGGAGACGGCCTCATTGCTGTTCCGACTTCCATGGGAGCATCAAAGCTGGCTGGCTTACCTCAGGAACCCCCAAGCTTCCGCCCGGCTCCGTTTACAAAGGGCTTGGTCGCAGGGTCGGGCTACACAAAGACTAGAGAGCTGGACAAAAGCCAACAGCCCCTCCCCCCTCCCTCTCCCCACTCACGGCCCCCTCTTGTACACACACACCCTCTACATAGCCACCGAACCCCCAACGTCCAAACACGCCGAAACGTGATCTCCACGCCTCGGACCCTGGTACCCAAGCGCATGATCTGCGCCAACCGTCATTGCAGGTACGAGTACGACGGCCCTCGACCAGGAACAACACAACAAAACCCGGAAGCCCACTGTTCCGGCCAGCATCATAGGCTCCGCCGACCGTCTGGGCGATGAGCAGTCGTCGCAGGAGGCGCCTGCTGCCAGTCCCTCGAGCACCATGTTTTTCGCCGCGGCCCAGCACGGCCACGAGTTCTCATCGCGCACGGCCAGTCCTGTCAATGCTACGCAATCTCCTGCCCCTCGCTCCCCTCTAAGCGTCCTCTCCTCCGCTGCGAGACAGCAACGTCCTTTGGCTTCACCTCTACAGTCCGCCGTCAAGAGACAGAGCTCGGATGGTAGCGTGAAGCCTCGCAAGTCCATCATGTTCGCCCTTCCTCCAGAAACCACCATTCCATCGCGGCCCGGCTCTATCCGCAGCGCCACCACCACCTCGACCGCCGACGGTCCCTCTCGAAAGCGATCCTCGCGCCCCAAGACGATTTACAGCCTCGCCCACCCGCCTCCCCGCGTCGGGCCTCTGCACCTGCGTCCCCGCGTCCTGCTGCAGCTGCACCAGTCGTCCGCCCATTCCCGTCCGAAACCCGCTTACGAAGCTCTCCCCTCGACCACCTTTGCCCCGAGGCTGAAGCGAAAGTTTCACCGTGTTTTCAGACACCAGGAACGCCTCGGGCCCGACGACGTCGTCATCGCCAAGGCCGGCCAATATGACCTGGAGGAGCCCGAGGAGAGCGACGATGACCTGGAGTCTAGAGAAGTTGTTGGGGTTGTGTGCGCGAACCTGAAGGAGGAAAAGACGGAAGTGTGCATGGACGACGACTCGGTCTGGTATGTGACACACATGCCCAACGGCGGCTACGAATTCGTTGCGACCGACGAGCATGGATTGCAGACCAAGGCACGATGGGTGCCAAGGCTGCAGGTCAATAGACGCGTATCGGCCAACTTTGCGCAGAACGGTGGCCAGAAGACGTCAGCACCAACCGAGGACCGCAAGTTCAACTTCAGCACCATCACCCCTGGAAGCCGCCGGCACCCTGTTATTGCTTCGATGACGCGCGCCAGCATCGACGTCTGGGACAAATATATCATGCCCTCGCCAAGCCTCTACTCGCCTCTGCCCTCGCCCGCCGGCAGCGAGAACGGTGACGCATCCGACGATGCCAAGCCAACGCCGACGATGACGACGGACGAGCAGCTCCGGAAGCTCATCATTGTCACGGGCATCTGGGTCGCGTTCCGCGAAAATTGGTCACCTGTTTTCAACTACAACCGCCAACGCCATCACCGCGACTCGCTCCGCGACAGCATCCGCGACAGCATCACCTCGAGCCCCTGTCCGTCGCCGCTGCCGTTCTCGCCCGTGCGGACGGTGAGTATGGCCAGCATCAAGAACATCACGACGCCCTCGCGATCGAGCAGCCCGGGCATCCCCGATGCGCCGAGCCAGCACCACCACCGCCACGTTTCGCGGCTGCTTCACCGGAACAACGCGCTCGCGATGCTGAGCGGCGATCCTGGGCGCAGCGGGTCGTCCGAGACGATCCACTCAGCGCCCACGTCGGATCCGAAGACGCGGACGCGGGCGCACAGCACGGGCACGGCCTTCATGCGGCGCGCGCATAGCAGGCGCAACCCCAAGCGCCACAGCAGCGGCATCGACATTCGCGATGGCCCGCCCCGCACCCCGGAGATCCTGCTGAATGACGACGACCTCGTCCTCCCCGCCATCGAGGACCACAAGTTCTCGGGCGAGTACGCGTCGACATGCGGGTCGAGCGACGGCGAGGACGACGACGACTCCTCCAACTCGGACAACGACACGCCGCGCCAGTCGCGCCACCAGCCGTATACGGTCCACTCGTCGAAGCCGGCGGCGCCGCGCCCCAAGGCCCAGTCGGCCTTCTACGCCCGGCCCCCGACGCGCGAGGCTCAGGCCGCGGCGCCCGGTGCGCGCGACAGCCCCAGCGGGCCTGAGGGCCTGGGTCTGCGCCTGGACGAGGCCGACAAGCGCAAGTCGGCGCCGGCGCCGACGAGCAACCCTGCGCCAGTAATTACTGCTGGTGCTGAGCGGGGGGCTGTGGATGAGAAGGCTGGCGCTGGTGCGTGCGTGGGCTTTGGCAACGACGCGGAGAAAGACATGAAGAAAGAGAAGGAGAAGAAGGGGGGCGTGCGCGGCTTGCTGCGCCGGTTTAGGAGCAAGCGCCAAAAGAGGTGAATTGCGGGCGATTTGTACGACAACGGAAGACGATGGTGGTGCGCAGTGCGCGATAAGCATGCAAGCGTGTTTGTCTTGGTTGTTTGGTCCCATTGCCAGGTGCCGGGAGCCAGGTGCCGGGGTGCGAGTGCGAGCATGCGTGCGTGCGTGAGTGCATGCGTGCGTGCGCGTGTGCGGCCAGCCCAGTGACGCTCTGGCGCAGGCCGAAAGACGAGAACCAGGAAAAAAAATAAAGGAAAAAAAAAGTCAAATCCACTGTTGGCAACTTGGCTGCCCAGCCCGAGAGGCTGGCCCGGAGGGCCCCGGATGCGCGCGACCCGGGAAGCGAAAACCACGGAGTACGGCTACGGAGATACCCTGGGTGGAGGTAGTGGAGGATTGATGCGCGCATGCATGCGTGCTTGCATGCAGCCTGCTGGAAGGCGCGAGACGAGACGAGACGAGACGAGTCCACGGCCGCGGGATCTGATCGATCGGATCTGAGAAGCGCGCACGCACCGTGTGTGCACGGCACCACTGCTCTCTCAATCGCATTCTTTCTTCTTTCGTTCCTTCATCCATTCGTCGCTATCCAGCATCTCAGCTCGGCTCATGGACCTGCGCTATCGAGTCCTACCCACGAACGTAGGAGTACGGACGGACGGACCCACGGCAGCGGCCCCCGCCGCCGCGTCGAGCCACGCGCGCGCGCGCTCACCGCTTCGGAAGCTGGAGATGCTTATGCAGCATGCTGCCTAAGGCGCCGCTGTTGCTGTCGCTGTTGGTTGTCCGTCGTCTGTTCGTCGTTGTTGTCCACGGTCGGTCGGTCGACTGATGTCAGCGCATGCTGTGGGCTGATGATGTTGGAATGTTGGATTATTGGATTGTTGGATTGTTGGACTATTGGATCGTCTGATGGTGGCTGAGCTCGCTTGCTTGCTTGCTGGGGTCCGCTGGCCACTCAGTATGGGCCCGCTCCGTCACCATTTCCGTCATTTTCGATTCGGTTTATCGTTGTCGTTATCGGTACTGCGTTTTTGGTCTTTGTCTTTTAGGACAGCGGCGTTATTTTTTCTTGTTCTTTTCTTCTTTCGTTGTTCTTTTCACAAACGGGTAAAAGCGCGGCGTTTGGCTGCGGCGTGGTGGGCTGCGCGGAAAACTTAGATGGGTGCTGGTGCTGGTAATGGTGGCGTTTTTCTTGCTTCTTTCCTTTTTTTTTTTTTTTTTTTCTTCTTCTTCACTTCTTCTTGTTCTTTCTTCTATCTCTGCCCGCCGTTACAACCGGCTTGCGGCTTTCGCGCTGCGCTGCTGCTGGATATCCATCCATCTATCTATCCGTGTCCCTTCCCAGGGACGGAGTTTCTCTCTGCTCATGTTTGGTGTTGTTGTTTTTCTTCTTCTTCTTGTTCTTTTTCTTTTTCTTCCTCAGCTACGGCGCGGGAACACGGGCGTTGCGGCTTTTGCGCCGGACGCGGTCTTGGCTGCGAGCTTGGGCTTGGGCTTGATTTGGGCTTGGTTTGATTTGATTTGGTAGGAGGGGTGGCGAGGTGGGCTGCTTGCTCATGCTGTACGCAGCTAGCGGGCTGTGGTTTGGGTTTTTTGGTTTTGGGGTTGGTGGCTCGATGGTCTGTTTGTGTATCTGTTCAAAATCCATCTGTTTGTCTGTCTCGATGCGGCTTTGCCTCTTTCCCCATGGTGGTGTGTATGTAGTATATTCTATTATCTTAGCACCGAATACCCCACTCCCAATCCCAATCCCCTTCCTCTTCTTTCTTCTTCTCCTTCGTCTTCGACATCCGTTGCCCCCGTCTCCGTTCTTAGCCAGATACCTAGATGTGGGAGCAACCTCAAGGACATGGACATACACATGGACATACACAAGCCCAAAACAGCCACCAGCCACCAGCCAACAGCCAACAGCCAACAGCCAACAGCCAACAGCAACCAGCAACCAGCAACCTACCGAACGAAGTAGGCAGGAGCGGCCTCCTGCATGTCATGCCATCCCAATCAAACAAACACGACAACCAAACAGCACATCCCCCGCATCGCATCCCTTCGGCTCGCCTCGGCTCGTCTTAGCTCAGATGGACCAGCTTGCCCGCGCGTGCGTGCGTGCGTCATGTGCTACAACACGGCAGGACGGCACAACGGCACAACGGCAACGGGACGCGGGGATCTGAGCGGCCCGGTGTAGGGTGTGCGGTGTGTGTAGGGTGTGTGTGTGGGGGGGGCTGACTGCATGTGTGGGGGAACACTACCCATGTACATACTACGTAGCAAGGAGCGGGGGAGGGGAGAGGATAGAGACGGAGACGGAGATGGGGATGGAGAAACGGGTTGGTGTTTTTGTAATACTTTTTGCTTTTCTTTAGGTTGGGGTTGGCGATGGATGATGGATATCCGCATTGGGTCGGCCGACTGGCTTTTCCGGCCACGACGACGACGACGACGACGACGACCGAGACACGACCACCACCAACGACGGCTTCTCGGCGTGGGCCGCCGCTACTGCACGCTGCGCTGCACTGCACGCTGCACGCTGCATGCACGATCCTTCTGCAGTCGTGCGGTCGCCGGTCGGCTTACTTACATAACTACATACAGGTCGACCCGTCTTGGGTCTGCTTACATGCACGCCCGTCAGGCCGTCCAATCACTCTCACGCATCCCATACTGTAGCCAAGGCATACGTACCGTAGTTAGCGAAGCCAAGTCAAGACGCAATCCGCACCCGCGCTGACCCGAGCCGCCGCCTCCCGGCCGGGCTCGCCGGCCGCTGAGCCGACCAACGACCCGGCATGCGTGCACAATATGCATGCGTATGCGTAAACAGGCACAGTACATACAAGGCGCGCCGCCGCCATGTTTCACAGTGTCAGCTGCGCGTTTCGCCTTTGCGCGTAGGCGTGCGTGCTTCGGCTTTGTCGTGAGCGAGCGCGTGCCTGTGCCGGTGCCGATTTGTGACCGCTCGGATGCCGGGCGTTCCGGCGTTCCGGCGCGTTAATGTGCCCGGCTGTGGAGGTGCTTCCGCTTGTGACTTCCATGTGACTTGTGTGGCTTCCTTCGACCGAGCCCGGATGTCGGATCTGGGTCGGAGGTCCGAGGGCGGGTACGTGTGGGTTGATCGAGGGCCGAGCGGATTGGGTTAGGGTTCGTGCTGTGGGGGTGAGGTGTGAGGTCATGGTTGGTATTGTGATGGTGGTGGTGATGGACTGGTGGGTACGTAGGTAGGTGGGTGAGGCGGCGTTGTGGTAGGCTGGTGTGTGGTTGTTGGAGAGTCGACTGTGTTGGTTGCGTGCTTGAGGTCTGGCCTTGGTAAGCGGTTGTCTCCTAGCAAGCTAGATTGTTTGCGGCGGGCACGGTAAGGGCTGGGCCTGTCTGTGCTGCGTCAGGTTATGAGCTGAGTATGCTCGCTATGTCGTTTCTTCTTGCTCTTGTTTCATAGTGGTTCCTTTTTTCCTATCTTTCTTTACTTTATTTCCACTTCACTCACGCAGAGCGAAACAGTCAAGCATGCGCAATCTGCCACATTCTCCCGTCTACTTCTCTCACTAAGCACAAAGACGCAGTCTAACACATCCATAGCCGTCTCTTCTCATCCCGTTTCAGATTCTTTCCGCTTGCCGCTCACTCCCTTATCCTCCATTTACGAAAGTCCGCCACTTGCCAAGCCAACAAGCCGCTCCCATCCATACAAAAACCGTACGACAAAACCAACGTAAAAGCGACGGACAAACCCGCGGATTTACAAGCAGAGGAAGAGGACACAGGCGTAGCTGGCTCACCGCGAGCACTTATCAGCCAGATCCAGACATCGAAAGGGAAACAGCAATCTCGTTTCCTCCAGCACACGTGCGGCGAGAACTCCACTCCAAAACAACTGTAACTTGCACACCAGATTACCCCACCGAACCTAGATACAGGGATCCAGCAAACCGACTCGATTACCCAGAATCTGGCGCTAGAGCTGCGGTCACGGAGTATCAAACACGGAACCGTTGTTTGCTTGCTGAATAGGCTCGGCCCGGAACTCGATTCACTACTGCTTTTCTAGCAGTGAGGGCGTTGGGACGTCACTGATTAATGCCACCTGAAGATGGATGTGTAGGCGTGTGCTCAGAGCTTGTGAAGTCTATCTGTTTGTCGCTGCTGTGCGAGATAGACAGACTGCATGCCTTGTATGCGGCAAGACATACCTCTCAACACCATACCTATACTCCTGGTTATCAACAATGTGCCTTGCTGCGGTAACGACTGTTCCTGCTTCTGTGTTGTTTTTGCCTCGAGGCTGCCAGGACGCGCTGGATAATGCTTTTGTGTCCATCGGGCTGGATAGATCTTCTTACTATGGCGTATACACGGCGCTGCTTTAGGATTGTACAGCCGCTGTCCTAGAAGCTTCACCATGCCTCTATTTATCTGTTTAAAGTACCAGTCTGAAGAGCAAGAGCGACGCGACTTTCCGGGTACATATCAAGCGGCGCGGACCCATTCCGCCGGGCCGAGGTCTACCTCTCACGTACCTATGTATAGGTAACTCCCACACTACTCTACACTCAACCTCCACCCGCACCCCCAAAAAACACCAAACAAAAAAAGCGCTACAATGGCCCTCCCCCACCGCCCAGCGCAGACCACGCTGCGCCTCCCGCGCGCCCTCCCCCTCGCCCGCCGCCACTTCCACACCTCTCCCCGCCCCCGCACCCAACACAGCCTCCCCGCGTCCTACTACCGCGGCGGCACCTCCCGCGCCATCATGTTCTCCCGCGCCGACCTACCCGCCTCCCGCGCAGCCTGGAGCCCCATCTTCCTCGGCGCACTCGGCTCGCCCGACCCGCAGCACGGGCGCCAGCTCGACGGGCTGGGCGGCGGCATCTCCTCGCTGTCAAAAGTCTGCGTGGTTGGCGCGAGCGAGCGCGCAGACGCGGACGTCGAGTTTACGTTTGTGGCCGTCGGGGTCAGGGATGCGGAAGTGGACTTCTCGAGTAATTGCGGCAATATGCTGGCGGCGGTGGGGCCGTTTGCTGTTGATAGGGGGATTGTGCATGTCGGTGAGGGGGACGGGGAGACGGTGGTTAGGATTTTTAATACTAATACGGGGAAGATAATTAAGGCGAGGTTTGCGGTTGAGGGCGGGGAGGCGGTTGCGCGCGGCGGGTTTGCGATCGATGGGGTCAGCGGGACGGGGGCGAAGGTCGAGCTGGCGTTTCTGGATCCCGCGTAGGTGTTGCTTACATTCCATTCTGCCTTTCATACCTATCTTCCTCTGCCGCGTCTTAGGTTTCCCTCCATCTCACCTCCTCACACAGGGGATCCAAAACCGGCGCCCTCCTCCCCACCTCCTCCCCCACAACGACCCTCGACACCAACGTCCCCGCCACCTGCATCGACGTCGGCAACCCCTGCGTCTTCGTCCCGGCCGCGGCGCTCGGCCTCCCGACCCCGCTGCCCCTCCCAGACGCCATCGACGCCGACCCCGCCCTCCTCGCCCGTCTCGAGCGCATCCGTCGCCAAGCAGGCAAGGCCATGCGCCTCTGCGCCTCCGCGGCCGACTGCCCGGCCTCAGTGCCCAAGATCGCGGTCGTCAGCCCGGCGCCGCAGCCTAGCGACGTGGATCTAGTAGTGCGCGCGCTGTCGGTCGGGCAGCCGCACCGCGCGGTGCCGATCACGGTTGCGCTGGCCCTGGCCGCGGCCAGCAGGATTGAGGGGACGGTCGTGAGTGACGTTGTGCCGGCGAAGAGGGTTGATGAGTGCGGCGTCACGGTGGGGCATCCCTCGGGCAGGCTGCTTGTTACGGCGAGGTTTGGTAAGGATGGCGCCGTGAGTGAGGCGACGGTTTTTAGGACTGCGAGGAGGCTGATGATGGGGACGGTGTTTTGGAAGTAGGTAGGAGTGACGGGGGTGCGTTGGTGCGGTTGCTGTTGCTTGTGGCTGGGTGTGCTGCTGTGCTGTGCTGTGCTAGCTTGAGACTTTGGGTTGCTTGAGATGGGAACGAACGGCTTGTGTTGGCTGCGGTGGTGTGGCGTTTGGAGCAAGGCGACGAAGAGGAAGAAGAAGAGGGGGAAGGATGAGCTAGATAAGACTAAGAAGCACCCCGGTCGGTTCCAAGTTGGTGCAAACGGGCCAGGCGGTACGAAGAGCTGAGAGGAAGAATTTTTCCTAGGCCGTGGACGATATGCTACAAAGCATCTTTGCGGCTTGCTTGACGAATACAGTAAATAGCATTTGCGAAGGGGAGGCTGTGGATGCTGGGTCATTGCGGGAAGCACCTAAAGCACTAGCTGACTTTCTGCAGACACTTGTCAGTTTTCAGTGATATGGACATACCGGCTAGGGATATAGTGTAGCAAAGCAATAAGTAAAGCCGTCCAAAATACAATAACTGGGGGGTTGTTGGAGAGGCAGAGCTTAGTGCGAGGGCTTAGCAACACAGCTGCTTCTTTGCTCGTACACTCACACACACATTCTCTCTTTCTCTCTCTATCTCTCTCTCTTCACTTCTGCCTCGTTGCCTGTCAAATCTATCGATCAATGATTTTTTTTACTTGAGCAAGCCGCAGGCAACAGGCATGATCAGTAAATCGCGTCGCGTCGCGTCACGCGCGTGACAGAACGCAGGCCTCACCTTCAGCATTCGGCTATATCCATCCTGGCCAGGCTACCTCGCACGACATCTCTTCGTATTCGCGCTTTAGCCGCCCATATCCATCGCCTATTTAATCCGCGTCGACTCCATCCGATTACGGGACCAGCACCGTCAAAGACCGTCTCACCAATGCTGATCACGACAATCGCTCTCCTCGCCGGCGCAAGCACCGCTTCAGCCGAGACTAGCTTGAGCTTCTTCTTCCCCAAAACGAAGCTTTGGTGGGGAAACCCAGCAAAGGCAGAAGTGTCCGTCATCGCAGTCGACGGCAACCGCACCACAGTCGAGTTCTCGTGCATCGACTCTACATCTTCCGCCCCCGATCCCGCTTCGGGGATTGCTCGTCGCAAACTGCCCGGCGTCTCTACCTTTGACGAAAAGTGCTTCATCGACCCCTACACCTCCCAGATCGTAACGCTCGCGCCTGGCTACTACGAGGCGGAAAGGACGATCAGGTTTGATCAGGATGAGCCTGGAACTGGCATATGCACTTCTTCGGGCAAAGACGGTGTGTGCACGCAAATATACAGTGCAAGGGACCATTTTAGCAGCGTTTGCGAAAGGTTGTTATTGGTAAGAGGGCCTCATTTCCTGTTGTCACTAAGATCCAACAAGGAAAAAACGCAACACATCGGGCTAAAGACAATTTGTACACCCGTCTTTCTCGAAGCGACTCGCAGAGAAAGGGAACTACCTAGACACATACGAGCACAATGCTGACAATGCATGTCGTGCCTCAACAGAACTCGCCAAAATCCGAGGATTACAACGAGATGTCGAGCTGCATCAGCTCCTTCTCGGCCTCGATCGGCAGCGCGCAGGTAAGAGAGTACGGGCACAAGGACCTCCCGCTTGACTCGATGACGACCTGGGCGGTACGCATCACGGGCGGAGCCGAGAAGCTGGCCGCTGCCGCTACTGCTACTACTACTACCAGCACTGCGGAAGCCGGCGCGGCCGCGTCGACGGCGGGGGGGACGACGGCGTCGGCTACTGGCGGCGCGTCAGCTTCTGCTTCTGCTTCCTCGGCCTCGGCTACCTCGCCAACGGATGCCGCATCGGGAGCTGCAGTCTCGAGCACAGAGGCTGCTGGCGCGGCGCAAGATACGGGAAATGCTGCCCCGGCAGTACGTGCGGGCGTGGCGCAGGTGGCTGTGGCGGGGTTGGTGATGGCGGCGATGGCACTCTGACGGAATATACACCGGAATCTTCACAGTCGTCCATGGCAGAGGCAGCTTTGCTGTGATGGGGACGTGTTCGCCGTCGTCTTGTGGGTATGGAGACGGACTGGGTGCGGCGAGATGCTCGGATGGCTAGGGTTTTGGACCAGTCGGACGCCCTCGTATGGAAACGGTGTCTATGCTTGATGAAGGAGTTACCTATACATGTATTAGGGCGTTGGACAAAAAAGGTTACGAAGTCGACTTTCGCATGTAAGTGCCTGTATGCTCCAGTTGGACAAGGTAGGTTGAGGCAGTATTATGCTGTAATTACTTTTTCTCTTTCTGTTTCTTTTTGTGACGATCGCCAGCTCAGTGGCAGTCTCTATGTGCGGAAGCAATGCCTTCGCTTCCAGAAGTGTTAGATTTCAACATTTTTAATAGAAAGGTAAGATTACCTGAGTTTATTGATTTGTTAACATACGCAGGGCATCAAATGTCATTTCTAAAACCAGAGCGGGGTCCAACAAGAAGCAAGCAGCCTCGTTGCAGCTTCAGCTCCATCACCATCGTTAGTCTCACTACAATCTACAATGGAAGGCATCGGTCTCGGACCCTGGCACTTCTACTCCGTAGACGCCGTATAGCAGCAGCGTCTTAACAGTTTCTCAGACGAAAGCTTCCGCTTACCCTTTTACAAGAACGCTTCTGAATGCGAACATGAGTATGAGCGCCAGAACTTCTGCACCGGGCGTCCATCGCCCCACCGCGCACTTCCTGAAGCTGGACAACCATCTCCGCCGCATGCCCCCATCTGCATACCACGACACTGCTCCGTTCTTAGAAGAAAGTATCTACGCCCCCGGCAAAGGCATGGGCCTTGCTTGCTCGCTAGACTCCCGCCCAGCCCTGCCGCAGCGGATGTTCCCGCTTCCGTCCAAAAACTTAAACCTAGACCTAAGAGACTCAGGTGGCTGGGTCGCGCTGTGGAACTGCCTTGTGGAAGTAGTTGGCCAGCCCGGTTCCTGCGTCCCAAAGTGCGGGATTCTTTGATCTAGTAGCAGCGTAGTGTCCCTAAGAATTCGCTCGAGAGTTTGGTATACTTGGAGGCTATGCAGGATACGGCCTGGGCCAACATGTACGCCATATCCGGGCTGGAGAGTTGAGGAGTTACTGGTTGCCTGAAAGGTTTGAACTCGGTTTGTATAACGATGCACTAGAATGCGGTAGGTGTTGTGCGGGCGTCACGGTGGAGGCGGGAGCGTTGCGAAAGTGCGCAGTGAACGGTAGGTGGTTGGATCCTGATCGGCGATCACGAAGACTATCCTGCATGCTGCCGTTAGCATGTCTACAATCGGCTGAAAAGGCACGGGACTGTGCTACCAAGCATGCTCCTACCCGTCGTTTGTTGCACGCTCGTGTGGTGCAAATATCCTCGTGTGCTCTACCGCCAGCCCGGGCATTGCAGCCATCCTCTCTGCGAGGCAGCGCCTGCTCATAGATAAAACGCCACTCTGCCTACCGTCATTCCTTACTACGAGCACATAAACAAACCCTTCACGAAAACACGGCTCCTGCCTTACTTGTCCGAACCCGATATATACGACGAAATGGCCACCGCAGAAGCCAACGACCCCGTAAACGCGTGCTGGTTGAGGACGGGAATACGAAGTGATGATGGGACTAGCTACATATACAAAGTAAAAGACTGCGGGAAAACGAGTTGCAAATCTTCTGTTGAGTATAAAGCTAAATGACCGGTAGGTGCGCAACCACGATATGTAAAATGTAAAGTAACTGATCAATCTTAGCTCTCCTTCTAAGACGAGACGACACGGGCGCGTTAGCTTCGCCCAGGCATGGACGAAGTATTTACCTCCTTGTCTAAGGCGGTTATACTCATGGAAGGGGAAAAGAGAGTGTCTCATTACCAATTTACAAACTATCGCCCAAAAAATGCCGTATCTTCAAGCTATAAACGTTATTCTCCGGTTCATCAAACACAAACTCTTCATCTATCTAGTCCATCGTCCCCTATTAACGCCCAATTTCTCGCCCCAGCGCGTGCAGAATCAAAGTCAATAACAACAGGCACATCGCCATTCAGCACGACATTACACGGATTCCGATCGCAATGCACGAAGCCCAAGCCATAGCCATGAAGCTGCCGCATCTCCTCCCCGATCTAATCTGCGCTAACCAGCGCTCCGCACCAAACACTCGCGCGTCTGCGACCCCCTACGCCAGCGCTATCTCGTGTTTAGTCAAGCAGAGCCCGCTGGTCCTACTATCTGCGCTAACGACGCACCCGTGGTATGCAGCGATGTTCGGGTGCGGCTGCTTCGAAAGACCTCGTATACCTCGGCCTCGGACAGCACGACATTGCTGCTGTTGATGCTGCTGCTGGCATCGCGGTCTCCGTAACCAAGCAGACTGCGCCGCTTCACGCAGCAAGACTCGGGCAACGGCGAGAACGCTCGCGTGAAGATGGGGGAAATGGTGGCTGTATGTGTGAGGAGGGGATGGCGACGGTGTCGAGGCTTTGTGGGTTACGTTTGTCTCTGGCGTGGCTTCGGTTTTTGCTTGTCGCGTAGTAGTACTGGTTTTGGGCGTCTTGGAGCATGGTTTTGGTGTAGAGAATGTGAAGGCTCCGTCTTTTGAGACGAAGGCGCGGTGTCTGAGATGCTTTTCATGACGCGTATCAGTGGTTGGCGGAATTCGCCCGGTGTATTGCTGGCGCAGATTGAGGCCGAGCTCGGCTTGGTCGGGTGAGGGGGAGGGGTTTTGTTGCTTTATCGTGCATGAGGGGGGTTTAAACAAAGAAGCCTCTGCTTCGGCTATTTGAGCCCCCTCCTGCGAGTATACCTTTACGTGTTGTCCAACCTGCACTTGCGGTGTGACACCAAAAAGCACGGAGTAGCTAGGTTCAAGAGATCACAGTACGTGATGACAGGCGATAAGGCATGCATGTATAACTTCTTAGAAAGCCAAATTCAGGCTGACTTATAAAAAGTAGCTACCTAGTGTGGTTTAATGTGTTGAAAGAACGTGGTATGTGCTTGTAATAACCAGGGATACAACAATGATGCCTGTGGTGTGGCCGAGGTATAGATTAATCAATAAATCATCACTGATAGCTATTTTAAACACAATTGCCTGAAAAAGCATGTAGGCTCGTTTTAAAGAATACCATATATAAACCCAGCTCCAGATGGACTAAGGAGCAATTTCAGAATAATGCTATTGTATTTGTGGGTTTGCCTTAGCGGACTTCACTGATTGAATGCTTGTAGCTTTGGGAGCTCCACAGCTTCAAACGCAAACAACAGCAGGGCAATAGAAGACGGCTTGCACCTTAACTTTCCAGTGGAGCAAAAGATAAAATATAAAAACATACAACAGCTGGGATTCGCTAGTGGTCACCCACCTAACTACTAATCAACCGGTTCATAGCTTAAATTTGGCAGAGCGAACGGGATGCCTTGTTCTCTATGACCTATGGTCGTATGTACTAGAAGTTTGAAGCTGTTTAGATTATGAGGTGGTGCTGAACGGTGGTGTTGAAGTTGGCTCTTACGCACACGCTATCACCGCACCATTACCCGGAACACGATTGAGCCTTTGTCCTTTGTTGTCGGTGTCATTACAACACTACCAAACATTTTCAGAAAGAAATCAAACTCAACTACAACCTTGCCTGAAGCCAAATATTCCCAAAACCAAGTGCTACCCCGTTACCGCTCGCTCGCAGAGCTCCAACAGCAATTTCACCAAACTACCGATACAGCCGGTCCCAGTCCAACCTTCCTCCACTCCCAGCAAACTCAGTATCACTGAACGCAATCTTCCCAACCGCTTCATCGGGCTGCACGTCCTGGATCCTGACCCACTTGTCCTTCAAGAGCTTGGCTCTGGTAACACCGTCGTCTCCGGTACCGCCTTCTGGAACGTCGATGCAGGCAGAGTCTCTGGTCAAGGCTGAGATGTTTCCGAGGAAATCTGGTGCCCGAATGCGGCTTTTGAGGTAGATGGTGTAGAGCGCGCAGAGTGTCATGAGGCTAGTAGCAATGGCGTAGAGCGCGAACCAGCGGCGGTGAAGCTTGTAGTGTGGCTCGGAGTAGTAAGACCATTCGCCTGTCGTATTGGCAAATGTCTGCTCACCGAAAGCGGTTCTGTCTGTCGACATTTCAAGCCCACCATTACCCGTTGTTATGGAGGTGTTCATGGAAAGCCTAACGACAGTGTTGAAGATGAGACCTAGTCGTGCTTGAAAAACCTCCATGGGTAGTGTGCTGTAATTGCCTTCATCCCACCACATAAATTGCCTCCGGGATGCTGAAGGGTTGACAAGGTATTTTTCTAATAGGCCTAGGGCTACTGGATGGTAAGACGGCGCTAGCCAGGGTATTGTTTCGGCAAATATGCCCCTGTTTGGGCCCACAGTGGTTAAAACAGTGTTGTCGGATGCGATTGGCAGGTCTTTTGAATGACGGACTCTCTTGGAAGTGCAAGAGATGGGCCCCGTGCTCACTGCTCTGCTACAGAAGATATCGGTATCGACATAGGTATTGCTACCAGTACAGGTTGTAAGTTCGTCATAACTTGTGCCGAAAACAAGTGTGTTGTATACACTCAAGGCGCCATGATTAGTGTTTGTTGTTGCTTCGCTCTTCACTACGTCCATAAAGATGCTGACAATTTGCTGACTACCAAAACCTTGTGATTCGGATAGAATGTAATCATACGGACTGGTTATGTTGAAACGTTTCTGTTTTTCCGATCTGGTGCTACGTCGGAAACGTGTATCGTGGTTTGATTTGAGCCATGTGGTCATATTCGTCCAGGATGTGCACTAAGGTTTCTTATCAATATGAGCTAAAGTTAGGGGTTGTAAGTAAACCTACTTTGAATGCAGTGTAGAATGTAGACAATTGTAAAGTCATGTTTCCAACTACACCCATAGGTAGTCCGCGAATGGGAACACCTATAAGAGACTCATATGGTGGCACCTCTTCCGTAGGCACATTCACCCACTGGTAAAGATCACTTCTGTTGTATCCTGGGAGGAGTTGGAGAAAGGGTATTCTAACGTTTCCCCATACGTCGGTTTGTATGGCCTTTATTGTTTCCGCTTTACCGCCGAGCTGTGCAATGGTATTTTCGAAATCAGGATCTGACCCATTCGAGAATAATGGAAGTGAGCTAAATGACGAAAGAGCCGTTCCAAACAATGCACGTACTTGACCAAACAGAGAGTTTGTGCCTGAAGGTCCTACCCAGGGGGATTGGGAAAACGAAGTAATGTTGTTAACCGGATGGTAAATCAGGGCATGATTTGTCTTTTCCACGGACCTTTCGAGTGATATGGATCGTAGTATAGCTTGACCCCCAACGGGGCTTAGTGTCCACAAGGCAATCAACAAAACTGCCCAAAGGCCCCATAGCCTAAGGCTGTAGCAGCTTTTGATCGTGCTAACCAGCGTTTGGCTGCCCATTAGCATCTCCAGCATCTAATACGTTGTATTAGCCAGGTATAGCCTACAGGTCTGTGAGATAAGAGGCTAACCCCAAGGCTTGTGCCACGTTCTGCTTTATCTAAAGCAAAGACTTGAATCATCGGTCCAATAACCGCCGCGAATGCAATAGGCCAAATAGTTGATGCTACTCTGGCGGCTTGCGTGACAACGTCTCTCGCGTCTGAGTGTGTCTTCCCGCGAATATAAAGGACGGACACACCCAAAGCTGACACAGAGTTGGTAAGCGTGAGCTTTGTATGTAAGCAGTCTTCCATAACATTACCGATAAAGCAAAGCGGAATTAGTAGAAGTAGTATGTGCGGTATAAGGCGCTTTGTGAGGGACTGTGCAGAGTCTCGTAGTGGCCTTGGGCTCAGTGCACGTTTAGAGATTCGGGACACCGGTCTCTCAGAGGCTTCTTTGTTTTCTGTTAGATATACTTAGATCGGAAGGATAAAGCAGGAATAAGATGGCATCTCATTTACCAACTTTGGTCGGCTCTAAGAGCGGTCGCACGGACGAAACTTCTCCTGGTTCTTGGGCTAATGGGTGCATTTCGATGGAGGCCATCATTCTGACTACCTCAGTGCGAGGTGACAGTCTAGCTGTTGCCTGGATAAAGCTGAAATAGGGAAAATAATATTAGGATGACAGTCGCAAGGCTCCCAATCTGGGGAGGCGGGGTTATTTAAGTACGGGTTTGCCACAGAAGCGCCTGACAAGGCTGAAAGGATAAAAATTGGCAGCCATAAAAAGGCACGCAATAAACTAAGCATCGGACAGTAAGCGATAAGAGCCTGCAAGGCTGAGAATCGGACACTTTTTCTACAACCTATCAGTTCTCAGCTGCACCCCTAAGCTTATGCAGGACGATAATCTCAAAGTAGCACCACAGGAGCATGTAAATCGTCTAAAACAGCATGCGAAAAAAAAAAAAAAAAAAAAAAAAAAAAAAAAAACAAAAAAAAAAACTTAATAGGCAACAACCAAATACAGGGAAGAAGTTCTACATACAATGCTTACGTGATTCATTGCCTACTCCTGCACCTACTACTACACCTACATACCGCCACAACAACCCGCAACCCACTACCCACATGCATTCACTCACTCACTCACACTAAAAATACAAATAAACCTAGCGCTACGAAATACAAGAATACAAGAATACAAGGCAAGGCACGCAAGAAAGGAAGAAAGAAAGAAAGAAAAAAAGGAAGGAAAAAGAAAAAAGCCAGCTAGCGCGCCGAGGAAAATGGGCGCTCAGGCGGCGCGCGAGGTCCCGCTGCGGTAGTACGACGCGGGCAGGCTGTGTTGGGTTGGTGCTATGGTTTTGGGGCGTACCCGGAGACGTCCTCTATCTGCAATTCAAGACATAAGGTCAACCACGACATCTCTAAATCCAAAATAGCTATTCTAGCAAACGACAGACAGACAAATAAAAATAAACAAGCGAATAAACAACTCTATAACCCACCACATCAGCACCTTACCACACAACCACAACTACAGCTTCTCCTCCCTCCCCTCGTACCTCTCCTCCCTCCACGCCCCATAAACGCGATAAACATCCGTCTCAAACACGCGGTTCAAATCCGAGCAAACCTTATCCCCCGGCGGCGTGACCTGCGCGGCGTAGATGCCCGCCAAGCCCGCCGTCGGATCAACCCACCACACCAGATTCGGCAGCCCGCCCCAGGACATGGTGAGTGGTCTGCGTCCTTCCACAGGACCACCCAGCAATCCCACATCATCCCCCTCGACCGCATCTAGCGTCAACAGCCCCCCAAGCCCCCAGTCCTTGCGCGTCGGGTCCCCCGGCGTGCCCGCGAAAATCCGATTGAGCTGCTCGTCGCCCAGCTGCTGCCCCAGCGCCGCACGACTCCCCTCCCCGAGCTGCGGCGAAAACGCCTCCGCCCACAGCTCCGCCCCAATCCCCAGCCGCGCATCGCGGGCCAGCACCGCCCGCAGCACCTTGATGTACTCGGTCGCGGGCGCGAAGATGCCGTGCCCGCCCATCAGCTCCGTCGCCCCCGTGTACATCATATCGCCCAGATCATTCACCCCCAACCTGCCATCCGGGCCGCGCTCCGCCGTCCCCGCCAGCCGCGCGCCCAACTCCGGCCGTCGCCCCAGGTCAAATGTCATGTCCCTTACGCCCAGCGGGCCCCAGACATTCGCCTGTAAGTAGGCCTCTAGATCCTGCCCGCCGTTCGCCCGCTCGACCAGCTTGCCCGCCCAGTCGATGCTGGGCCCGTACGCGAAGCCGGTCCCGGGCTCGAACACCACCGGCGTCGCGAAGCGCTCGACGACGGAGCCGAGCTTTGGGCCGACGGGCTCGCCCCGGCTGCGCCGCCACGCCGCTACCCTCCCGCTCATGATGTCGTACGCCAGGCCCGACGTGTGCGTTAGCAGGTGCCGCAGCGTCATGGGCGTGGTGCTCTTGCGCAGGACGGGGGCGCCCGTCGCGTCGTCGATGCTGGTGATGATGTCCGGGGCGGCGAGCTCGGGGAGGAGCGGCGCGACGGGCTCGTCGAGCTTGACCTGCCCCCGCGAAACGCATTGCAGCGCCGCGAGCGTGGTCATGAGTTTCGTGCACGACGCGATCCACATGATGGCCGTGGGGGCGATGGGCGTGCGCGCGGGGTCCGCGATGTCGTGCACCCCGAACGTCTTTTCGTAGCGGAATGTGCCTGGGCCGGAGGGTTAGCGGTGCTGTCTGTTGGTGTCTGTTGGGTGTGCTTGAGTGCTTACCGGACGCATTGGTAGCCAGTAGGACGGCATGGGGGATCTCGCCCTTGGCGCAAGCTTGCTCGAAGCGCTCGTCGAGGGTGGTGGCGGGGGGCATGGTGGGTGGATGGACGTTGGTGGCTGATTGACCAAGTTGGAGAGAAGTTTGTTTATTACTGATAGAGGAGGGGGTGTAGGAAGAGTAGGAAGAGAGAGAGAGAGAGAGAGACAAAGAGTATCACTAGAAAACCTCCGCAGCGAACAGACTCGATAGACAAACAAACCCCGAGCAGGATACGTACTCCGTCCACCGGAAATAAGTCGACCTAGCGACGTCGCTCGGCCGCCCCGGCTGACGTGATAAACGACTCGTCCCAAAAGTAACTACCTAAAAGCCCACGGACGGGGCACCGAGGCTCCCGCGCCCGTTGCCGAGCCGCGCCGCACGTCCAACTACCGACAACCCACCGCCATGCGTACCAAGCTCCCGCACCACCTGCTACCGCTATAGGCAGCTGCTCCGCCTCCGCCTCCGCGGACAGCGCGTCTACGGTCTGTGTGTCTCTGCGGATTACCTACCACCTATGTCCGCATCCGTATTGTAGTACATACCACGTGGGCAGAAGACGTATGTGGAAGTAGCTAAAGACGGACGAATTGTAGTCGGGGGATTACATAGTCCTGCTGATCAGTGATCACCTACCTCCCCTGCCCGCGCGTCCAAGGGCGAATCATCCGCACGCACACGCACCGCATGACAGGATCAGAGTGTGCTATACCAGCGCAATCCAGAGCAATCCAGACCAGAGCAGACCAGCCATGTAAGAAGCCAAACCGTGCCATTCGTATCGACGCACACGAGCGCGCAAGCTCACCCACTCGCTCGCCCGCTCGCGCACACGTGCATTTCATCAAAAGGCCACAAAGAGCGGAGAGAACGAGCCTAGCTACCTAGCAAGTAGCGACGTAGCAAAATACCCACCCCACAACCCCCGCAACCTCAACGTGTAGCAGTAGTAGTAGCAGCAGTAGTGGCGTGTGTCGCGAGAACCCCCTCAGAGAGAGGACCCTAAACGGGAAAAAAGCAAAAGCAAAAAGCAGAGAGTGGAATATCCCCACCACCGATCGAAGCAATCAATACCTAACACACCGACAAACAAGCATAAACACAAACACCCATTTCCGCCCTGTCTCGCCAGCCGCGCGAGTTCGTGCATGCGTGCGCGCGTTCGTGTCGTCTTGCCCGCCCATTAAAATCTCGTCCAACGCCGCAATGGAAAATAAAAAAAAGGGGGGGTATTTCGCCCATGGTGAAAGAAAGATTCAGAACCGAACCGAACCGGACCGAACGAGCCGGAAGCAAAGAACGTGAGAACGACGGCAGCAGGAGGAGGAAGAAGAAGAAGAAGAAGAAGAAGAAGAAGAAGAAGAAGAGTGAGAAAAAGAGAGAGCAAGAGAGAGTTAGATAGACACAGAGAGCAAAAGGTCAGGCAAGCGACACGTCAAAGAGCGAATCGCGCCGTTCGAGCGCCTGCTGAGAAGGCAGCGCTGGCAACAACGGTAGCGCCGGCGCATCCAGCGAACCCTCCCACTGCTCCAGCACGTCGCCCTCCCCGCCCCTCAAGCGCACGCCGCCGACCCTGAGGAATCTCGCTCTCGTTGTCGGCCGCCGCGCGCGGATGAGGGGGACGCGATTGCCCATGGGCGTCGGGCGAGCCGCCACCGCAACGTCGCCGCCGTACACGCTCGTTCTCTTTCGCGCATCTTCTTCGTTTTCGTCCGCAACTCCTAACACCAAATCAATCATCAACACTCGTTCGCCCCACCAATGTGTTAGTCGATCTTGGCGGCTGCGAGTTTACCAGCCGGATTGTTTAGCACGTTGCTGAAGCGCATGTTGGTGCGCTTGTATTTGCTGTGCTTGCGCAGCCGCTTGCGCGCCACCATGACTGGGACTGATGATTTGGTGACGAGGTAGTTGCTGAAGGAGCCGAGGAGGACACTGGGAAATGTTAGCCTTGGGACTTGGGGCGAGGCGACAAGTATAACTGAGATGTCAATAGATATCCGGGAAACATACCCCTTCAATGCGCTTCTGCCCCTTGATCCGAGAATGACGAGTGTGGGGTCCAGGAAATCAGTCTACAAAGCCAGACGTCAGCAACAATCCCATGCATCTGTAAAGTTCAATCACTCACCACTTCCGTAATCATGTGCTTCGGACTCTTGCAGTGAAACACCTCAATCACGGCCCTAACCTGCAACTTCGTCTTGCGCAGCAGGCTCACGATGCGCTCGCTCACCTCCTCTGCCGCATGCCACCGCTGTCTCTCCGCCTTCTGCATGCTCGAAAAGTCCGGCTTCTCCGCCGACTGCGTCAGTTCCAAAATGTCCCCCGATTGCATGCTCTTCTGCAGAGGCGACGGGCCTATGCTGCGCTGCCGGGACTTGGACTTGGACCTTCCGTCGTCGACGATCATGCGTTGGTCATTGGAGAGAGTCCTGACCAGCTTGGCAGTGTCGCGCATCATCTTGGCACCTTCACCGATGCCAACACCACCGTTCCCGCCTCCACTCATCTCACCGCCGGTTCCTACCTCTTCGTCCACGGCGTAGACGGCAAGGAGCGTGTCGCCGTCGCGGAGGACGGTACCAATGGTCCATTCGAGCGCATAGGCCGCTTCTTCGGAAAGATCGGTGGCGACGAGGTACATGCGCTGACGGCGCAAGCCGTGCTCCGCTTCGCGTTGCATCTCGGCGTAGTTGCCGCGGATGATCTGGCGGATGCAGCGATGAGCTTCTGGGGTGGAGGTTATGGGGGACATGGTGAGCGCCATGCGTTGGGCGCGCTTGATCTCAGAAATATCGGCTTCTGTGTCGGAAGTCACCGGAGTGGAAACACCAGAAGCGCCGCCTTGATCGAAACTGGTGGTGGGATGCACACCCTTTTTCTTGTTCTGCGCCATTTTCTCGCCGTTGGGGCCGGTGACTGTCACGGTTGGCTCAAGCAGCGAGCGGACCTTGTAATCTGCAGACAAACGCTTACCTGTGACGGTCAGGTTAGCACCGGTGAAGTCAGACCTCGTCACTCACGATCGTCTTCTGTAGCCGCAAGTAAGCTCTTTGGCAGTTTCTCACCGATGTCGCTGTCTGCTTGGGAGCCGCGTCGGCGCCTTCGGCCGCGCGAGCCCTCCTCGTCCCCAGAGCTAGCGTCCGACTCGAATTCTTCGTCGCTGCTCTCGAGGGCTTCCTCGTCGTCGTCGTCGTCGGCGTAGTAGTCCTTCTCTAGGCGGACGCCACCACCTGGCGCAGAGGTCTCTCCCTTTGTCGGATCCGAGCCCTTCCTCCTTGGTAAATTAGCCAGGCTGCCACCGGAACGCAAAAGAGCCGCATCGGACAATCTTCTGTAGGCGTTGTTGAGGTCGATTGATTTTCCAGATTCTGTGACATACTTTCGCGGGTCTGACATCAAGTTGAGCGTGTTGCTGTTGAGTCTGCTTCCTCCGGGGGATACGGATCGGGCGGCCAGGCGGGCTGAGGGCGATTGCGACTTGGACATGCCTAGAGCGTCTGCGGTTGAGTTATGCCGTCCTGGAAGAGCACCGCCGTAGACGCTGGACATCGCACCTTTTTTCTTCTTCTTTCCGCCCTGGGTGACGCGTTTGGGGAGGGCGTGAGCTTCGATGGAGGGCAGCATGTCAAACTGATAGGAGCTCTCGATGTCGCGACCGCGCGGGCTAGCAGCTCTCCTGGCGTTTTGTTCTTCCATCTTCTTCTGCTCCGAAGGCAGGATGAACTTTGCCGTATGCTTGTCGCCAATGTCGAGCAAGCTGCGCACAGGGGCGCCGCCGGGGCTGCTGGCGCGCGAGTTCGCGTCGCGACTCCGATTGATTCCGCTCAGAATGTCCATGACGGCCCTCCGCTCCTCCTCCATGGCCGATTCGAGAGACATGATCGCGTCGGGAAGGCGGGTTGTGGTATTCGGGGGGTCGTCGGGGCGTGGTGGGTGTATGTAGCTCGAGGGTGAGCGTCGTCGGGGTGTAGGCGACCAAGGGCGGGTTGCGGTCGAGAAGTTTGGGCAGCGGCGCGATGGCCGACAGGGATGTGAGCTCTGAAGGTGCGGGCGATGATGCCGTTCGTCGAGAGCCGCGAGCGGTCAGAGTCAGCAGCCGCGGGAAGGCCCGAATGTGGGGGAAAGATGGGTCCAAGGCGTCGGAAGGCTTGAGTCCAGACGAAGTTCTTTTCCACGTCGCAGTTCGACAGCGGGCTCCTGCACTGTTCGGTTGGCAGTAAGGCGGCGAAGAGAGAGATGATGGGCACGATGGGAAGACGAGGCGAGAGATCGTTGGGAGAAGGAGGAGGGTACGAGGTAGGCAGAGTACCTAAGCGGTTACCGGCACCGTGGGAACACGACGATATATCTCCATGTATCATCGCCAAGCTGTCTTCATGCACTGGCAACGAGCTTCGCCCTGAAACACTGCGCTCGACCTTGGCGCCAAGGCCCGCCCGCGTGGACGCGAGGGAGTTCCGTCGCTCTCCTCATCGGCCAGCGCGGTTGGCGGATGGCGGACTGCCCCGGTTTGCATGTGCTTCCTGCTGCTCGCGGCCACCCACGTCATCGCAGCTCAACTCTATCGAACCTCCGCTCGTTCTGCTCCGTCTCTGCTCCGTACGTGCAGATGCCTCCGCCCAACCCCACATCGACTCCCCCGCATCTTGCCCCAGCTTTACACTTGCCGAGCGTGGGGCCAGCCGCCGGTATCGCTCAAGAGGTATGAGGTCAATTGCCGTCTGGTTAAATGCGAGTCACCAGAGCGGCGAGACAATGACGGGTATAAAACGCGGCTGTGGTCGCTGACGGTAGGTGCGAGCTTTCGTTAAGCTTCAGTCATGAGTCTCTTCGTCTTTCTGGGCTATAGCACTGTCGCGCTCGCGCAACAAGTCTACATACCCGCTCAAGGGCCCGTGTCCAGGCCTCAGTGTAATGCGGAGAGCAGCTATGCACACGCCACTCCTACCTATACCTTCGGAGAATTTTCCTTCACCCAGACAGAGACTGTGCGGACCGCTACCCCTCTCCCGTCTCCGACAACTACTGCCACCTACGCGCTTCCTTATGAGTCGCTGAGCCATCTTGTTTCCTCTATGACCACGACAACATGGGGCAACTGGGACCCCAATGCCACTGTAAAGGCCACCGACACCGCTGATCCTTATGGGAATGCTGCCTGGTCTGCCATCTGGGAGCGAGCGAACCTCCCAAACTTCACCTACAGAGGTCTCTACAGTTCCACGGTCTCCCCGACGCCTGTTCCCACTAGCGAGCTGGTTTATCCACCTCCAGACTACTTTGGCCCTCAAGACTGCTACTATTTCCCTGAAGACTTCATGTTCGGCGTGGCAGGCTCGGCCTCTCAGATCGAAGGAGCCATCGCGGACGAAGGGCGGACTCCAGTCTTGATGGAAACCTTCAGCTCGGGTGCACGCGACTATGTCGCAAACGAGAACTATTACCTGTACAAGCAAGACATTGAGCGTCTGGCTTCCATAGGTGTCAAGTACTACTCGTTTTCCATACCGTGGACACGCATCATGCCCTTTGTTTTTGAGGGGACGCCGATCAACAAACACGGCATTGACCACTACGACGATCTGATCAACTTTGTCCTGGAAAAAGGCATGGTGCCAACAGTCACTCTTCTCCACTTTGACACTCCCCTTCAATTTTACGGAAACATGAGTGAAGCGGGCGGTAAAGGTTTGATCGGCAACACCGACGGGGCCTACGGAAATGAGACCTTTGAGGACGCGTTCGTCAACTATGGCAAGATCGTCATGACGCATTACGCCGACAGGGTACCCGTGTGGTTCACGTTCAACGAGCCCATCCTGTACTCCAGCAACGGCAAGAGCATCAACGGAGTCGTCAAGGCTCACGCCCGGCTGTATCATTTTTATCACGACGTTATCAACGGCACCGGCAAGGTAGGTTTGAAGTTCAACGACAACTTTGGCGTGCCGCAAGACCCGCAAGATGCTTCACATGTGGAGGCGGCGAATCATTTCAACTCGTTCCAGATAGGCACGTTTGCCAACCCGATCAATCTGGGCATCGATTACCCTGAGTCCTTCAAGCAGACGATCCCGGACTACGTACCATTGACCGCGGAGGATCTGGCCTACATCAACGGAACAGCTGGTACATGGCACTCACTCTGAACCGCTCTGCAACCAGACACCCCACCACTGACACAACGCAGACTTCGTAGGCCTCGACCCATACACCGCGACAGTCATCACGCCTCCCCCCAACGGCATCGCCGCCTGCGCAGCCAACACCTCAGATCCGCTCTTCCCGTACTGCGTGCAGCAGCTCACAAACACGACGACCGGCTGGGCGATTGGCTACCGCAGCCAGTCGTACGCGTACATCACGCCGACGTACCTGCGCACCTACCTGAACTGGGTGTGGAACACGTTCCGCTCGCCAGTGCTGATCACCGAGTTCGGGTTCCCGGTCTTCGACGAGGCGCAGCGCGAGCTGCCGGACCAGCTGTTCGACTCGCCGCGCAGCGCGTACTACCAGAGCTTTATGAGCGAGGTGCTGAAGAGCATTTGGGAGGATGGCGTGCATGTGCTTGGGGCGTTTGCTTGGTGAGTAAGGCACTGTGTGTGTGTTGGGGGGGTGAAGGGTGATGGCTTTGCTGACGTCAATTGACTGACTCTTACTCTATCTAGGTCTTTTGCCGATAACTGGGAGTTCGGCGACTATGACTCGCATTTTGGCATCCAGACGGTGAATCGCACGACGCAGCAGCGCCGGTACAAGAAGAGCTTTTTTGACTTGGTGGATTTTGTGCAGGCGCGGACGGCCCCGGGTCGGGGGTGAGTGGGGCTGTGGGAAGCGGTTGTTGTGGCGGGCGTCTTTGTTGGAGGAGATGAAATGGAAAGGGAGTTTATGTAGCGTAACCCCGCTATAAATGTAATTCATGATTAATGTCATTGCCTTTTTTTTTTTCCTTTTTCGGATTGCTCGGCTGTTGAGGACGATGTCGATGTTGTTGAGTGAGTCATGTTGTACATACAGTAGGTTGAGCCGCATTAAGTAAGCGGGGCATCTAGAGTATGTTGGACATCTACCCCACCTTCCGAACCTACATATATATATGACATTGACAGCCCCGCGCTGTTGCATGCTCCTAATAACCTACTACCTTAACAAGCTCGCTCTCAAATTGTTTCCAAACCTTTAATCTATCATTATTTCCACACAACAACAACCCCCCTCCACAACACCCCCACCCACCCTCACCATGGCCTCCACAAACCTCCAAGCCCACTACCCCTGGACAACCACAACCCCCTACACCCAAACCAAACCCCTCCTCGTCTCAGCCCCCATGCACACGCTCGCCTCCCCCGCCCTCGCCCTCGCCGTCTCCGCCGCCGCTGGCATCGGCTTCATCGGCCCCGCGACCTCGCCCGCTGCGTGTGTTGCTAGACTCGAGGACGCGGAGGCGCGGCTGGCTACGGACGCCGCTTACGCAGACATCCGACCCGACGCCCGCGCGCAGTATAAGCTCCCCCTAGGCATGGGCTTCCTGCTCTGGGACACAGACCTCGGCTCCGCAGAACAGGCCGTCACCCGCTTCCGCCCCGCAGCAGCATGGCTCTTCGCGCCTCGCGGGGAAGCCGAAGGCGCGGACCCTATCGCAGAGCTGCGGCGCTGGTCCCGCGCCCTCCGCGCCGCGGCGCCGGGGATCCGCGTCTGGGTGCAGGTCGGGACGGTCAGGGAAGCTACTGCGCTGGCGTCTGCGACCGTGCCGGCAGAGGAGCGGCCGGACGTGCTCGTCCTACAGGGCACGGAGGCGGGCGGGCACGGAAGGGCTGTCGACGGCGCGCCGCTGAGCGTGCTTTTGCCTGAGGCGGGCGACGCGGTACGCGCGTCTGGCACGGGCGTTGCCGTCGCTGCGGCGGGCGGGGTCGCCGATGGCCGTGGCGTGCTGGCCGCGCTGGCGCTGGGCGCGCAGGCGGTCGTGATGGGAACGGCGTTCCTGGCCTCGCGCGAAGCGGACGTGCCAGAGGGGTACCGGGCGGCGGTTCTTACGGCGCGCGAGGGCGGGACCGGCACGGTGCGCACGCTGCTGTATAACCACTTGCGGGGTGTGTATGGCTGGCCGGCGGCGTATAGTCCACGGGTCTTGGTCAATCGCAGCTGGGTCGAGGCTGAGCGCGAGGGGGTGGAGTTTGAGGAGGTCAAGCGCAGGCATGATGAGTTGAGGGCGAAGGGGGGAGCGGACTCGGAGGAGGCGTGGGGGAGGGAGGGGCGGTTGGGCGTTTATGCTGGGATGGGGGTGGGGCTGGTGGGGGAGGTTAGGGGCGCGGGCGAGATTGTGGTGGCTGTAAGGGAGGAGGCGAGGACGTTGGCGAGGGGGTTGGTGGAGGAATTGGCGTAGTGTGGCGGGGTTAGGGAGGTGGGTGGCTTGTTTGTAGATTGGGCTTTGGGGTTTGCTTGCAAAATTTTTGAGTATACGGCTTGTACTGTACATAGGGCTTGTAGTAGCGAAGGTGTTTGTTTTGAGAAAGTTTGTACGGTGTCGAGCAACCTAAGCAGCCTCTTAGCTATGCACACAATGCTAGAGATAGGCCCTAATCTAAGTTGGTTTGAGTCGATATGGACGTCTGGCTTATAGCATACCCGGAAAAAGTCAGGTATACATAATCACATTCCCAAAAGACGAAGCATTAACATCTATTAAGACACGAAGAGCTTACCTCTCTATCCAACAATCCCTGAACAGAGAAACCGCTTGACATAGATGCTTGCATAGAACAACAATCCCAGCCACACAAATACAAGCCACGCCCTACAGCCCTGGACTACACTACTAAGCGCTCCGGTAGATCGTAATTAGTAAGAGCTGAGAGCTCGTTCAGCGGCTTGCGAGGAGGGAAGATTTACTTCCTAAGGGACCTGCTAGATGATGGGACACTATACGCAGGAATAGTTGTCCTGGTGGGTATATTTTTCGCTTGCGGGTTTTGTTTGGAGTGATAAATTGGTTTTAATAGTGAGTGAGGGTTTGTTCTACGGTGTTAGGTTCTGAGAATTAAGACTAGGGTATGGTTAGAAGGAGCGGTAGGAGCTTAGTTGACGCCTTGTTAGAAGTATTATATCACGGGACATTGAACCACGCATAAAAGCATCTTGTATGTTTACAGTGCAAGCGTGGACTCGCTGGACTTTTTCAATTACGAAATCTTGACGACTTGCAGTTACCTGATTAAGTGAAGAATAATATATATTCTACTTATATCTTATGCATAGACTGTGCGCGATATGCGGAGGCATGGCTTCGGCTTTGTTGGTCCGTTTTTTATTTGCGTGTAGAAGTGTTTTTCTGTCGGAAATAGAAGGGGTGGGTAAATTTATCTTTGGGCGCTTTGTATACAATATGTTACGTAGGGTGGTTAAAATACCTGTATAGGGCGGCCAGATTATCCGGAGTATAAAGCTAAGCATTAAAGAAATGTTTCAGCAGGTTACACGTTCGATGATAGCGTTAACAGTAGTACTGAACGCGGTGGCGCCAATTCTACGCAGCGGTGCGAGGGAGTGGTGGATGTTTTCATTTATCTACGTACGAGCCCTACACGAGGCTGTGCTACAGTAGCGTTTGTCTCTTATCTCAACAAATAAGAGGGGAAAGAGAGTTTTATAGGCTGATCTCACTGGCGAATGAATGATTCACTTTTGGTGTAACAGTACTTTAGGCAGCAGGAAGTTGGGCAGCAATCGATGCGGGGTCGAGGGCATCTTATACTACCATATCCCCCCAGTGTCTTCGTTGTTCTCCATCACAAACTTCTGAACCTACAACCGTCAACCATCCGGACAGTTTTAGTTCAATTTATACTTTGCTATCGTCATGTCCTCTGAACACACGTCCTCCTACAATACCCCTCCTACGAGCCAAGAAAACTCTTCCACCTCGACTGAGTCCGACGGCAACACTTTGTGCGATCTCTGCTTGCAGGCCCTGACACTCGATGATTTACGTGCCGGAGGATCCGTACAGTCAAGTTCCGATGGAGCAGCAACCGCTCTTGATTTTTCCGGCTTTGCAACTAATGAGTGGAGTTTATGGTTTGGGTTGGGTGGCCTTTGTGGGACCTACATGGAAGTACCGAATCCCCAGCATGGGGACAAAGATGAACATGGGTGGAAATGGGGCACTCGATATTGTTTCGCAGACATGGGACCTGAACGCATTGCTACGCTTCCATTTCTGTCCGAACTTTCAAGTGCCGCTTCCAACGCATGTCCGTTTTGTCATAGACTTAACGTGATATTCTATAATTCTTATAGAGAAAAAACTTGGTGGCAAAATTCGGATCTACACCTCTGTTTCCGAATCCGATACATATGGAGAGGATATCGACGTTCCAGACAAGGAGAGCCAACGTATTCTCTCGAATGCCTAGATACTATCGTCCGCCATCCTGGGTGTGCCAAGGACACTGTAGACGTGTTTAAATTCACCATTGGAGCTTGGCCAGGTAGCAATCATAAGTGCACTGTCTTTGGCTTCCGCTGATTTCTCTACAGGACGATGCCGAGATTGGCTGAACATCCGAAGATATCCATTGGATACCACAGGAGTAGTATCGGAGCGTAATATCACGTTAATGAACAAATGGATTGATGACTGCGCTGCGAATCATGACCGTTGCAAGACTAGAGACAGGCGATCCACGGTCTTGCCCACACGCTTATTGGATATCGACACTGGCACAGATGTTAACCACTTGAGACTTGTCGACAATACTGAAGCTCTCTCACGGAATATGCTAGGTGGGAAGTTAAAATACGCTACGCTGAGCTACTGTTGGGGATCCTCGGTATCTCTGAAGACGACATCAGCATCGCTGGCTACACACAAAGAACGGATTTCTGTGCATGCTATGCCAAATGTCTTCCAGGACGCAATGTTCGTCGTCCGAAAGCTTGGAATCAGATATCTTTGGATCGATGCATTATGCATCGTCCAAGATAATCCAGCTGACTGGGAGCAAGAGTCAACAAAGATGAGCGACATTTTTTATAATTCGTTTATCACGGCTTGCGCAGCTGCAAGCACCGGAAGCGATGAGTCTTTTCTTCAGAGGCCGACAAAACCTTCTTTTACTGTTCCCTTTCGGTCCATTCTAAAGCCTGATATCTCTGGGGAATACTCAATTTTCCTAGACCCCAGACCAATAATGCGAATAGAAGCAGACCTTGACTTCCGTAGTTCCAGATGGAACAGTCGCGCATGGGTATGGCAGGAGCAGACAATGGCCACTAGATCGCTCATATTTGGAAAGTATATGGTACAGATGCGATGTCAAGCATGCATCCAGACAGAAGACGGAGACCATCTGTGGCCAGAGGAAAATCTCGATAGTGACCTACTGGATAACCAGCATTGGAATTATGCAGTATGGGACTATTCAGCGAGGGATATAACTTTTGCTAGCGACAAGTTGCGCGCTATAGCCGGTGTAGCGAGGTTCATCAGCAAAGCAAAGGAAAATGCCGGTCGCAATACAGAGTACCTTGCCGGAATCTGGCTAAACGACAGTTTTTTCGACGAGCTGTGTTGGGCTATTGAGAAGCCAAAAGCCTCATATAAGGAGATGATGGCAGGCTTTGTGGACGAAAACAATTATTGCGCCCCGTCTTGGAGCTGGGCCTCAAGAAGAGACGCCGTAAGCAAAATAGCTCCCAGTGGTTACAGGAAAGAAGTCCGGCTGGTCTGTTACCGTCTTTCCCCAGCCGTGTCTGACCCAATGGTTGCGGTCAAACCAGGATCAAGCATTACGCTCCGAGGTAAGTTGAAGCCAGACCCATCAACTCCATTAGATGGCGCTATAATTGGGCCTATGGAGGAACAGTGGAAACACAAGGACTTTAGTGGGGCTGTCTGTTTTATGGACTGGGAGGAAGACATCTCTGATTCCGAAGAATATGAAATTGAGTACAAGTTCCATTATCTTCCCGCGCTCATAGATGAGGATTGGAGAGCAATCTTTGGCCTTATTTTACTGCCTGTACAAGATACGCAAGAGATCCTTTACCGCCGGGTCGGATTTTTTCACAATAGTGGTAACTACTCGTGGTTAAAAGATTATCCGGAATCGGAATTTATTATTATTTAAACTTTATTATTAGAAGGGTTTACTTTATATCAGATAGTTTGCGCCTTTTGTTGATTATATGAATTCTAGGTGGCTTTTATGTACATATGCAAAGGTATGCGCTCAGCCGATGGAATACGGCTGGTGACGGGAAGAATGCCATCGGTTTAAAAGCAGTCAGTTACGCTTCCGGTGAAGGGATAGCGATATAGATTTTTTATATATGATGGACTGTGTGTACATTTGTACTGTTGGAAAATGATATATTTAAAGGAAATGTACATACGGACATATTAAAGGAAAGTAAAGGAAAGATGCAGACTACACTGGTAGATCAGTCATTCTACACAGCAGTGGCTGCGTATGCTGGCTCTTAATTCTTATGCAAGCTCGCCCGCTCACATAAAACTCCAGCACTCAATGACAGAAATGAACATAACCGCCAAACCTATCCACAGAAAAACACCCACCTCCCACCTTTCCAGCCGCACTTCACCACATCGAGCCATAGTCCGAACAACCTCAACCATACCCCTCTTCTCTAGCTACATCATCTCTTCCCATCTCGCCTCCATACCCATTCCACAAGCATCACCCTCACAACCACTACCACGTCAAGTCCCATCAGCCTTTATTCCCCCCGACACCCTTTTTATTTGCGAGAACTATTCTTCTTCCTCAACCCCCCCGCACTAATCTTGTCCCTAAACGCCTTCACACTCGCGAAAAGTATACTCGACAAATACCACAACGTGCGTCGGCCGCGTCCATGCACACGCGTCGGCGCCCGCGTCAGCGCCCGCGCTAGCAGCTGCTCCCGGAAACGCATGCGCTTCAACTGTACGCTGGGGTCGTTTGGCCACATGGCCCACTGCTTCAGCAGCCGCGATAGAAGCTTACGCATTGCGCGGGCCGTGGGGTGTATACGTGGGGAATTATTGGTTGGGGAATTATCGCGTGGAATTGCTGCGGGGAGTGCCTCGCCGCTGAGCAACGCGTCAAGGCGTTGTTGCCAGCGAGGCTCGGTGGAGTACGGTACGGTATTTGTGCTGTCTGCTTGAGGTTCAGGCTGTTGAGGTGGCGGTGTTGTCTGAGGCTTGGAGGAAGGTGGAGTTTTGGCGGTGCTAGCGGTGGCGTGCGCTATGGAATCTAGCTTTCGGGGCCGTGATGCTGCTGCCTTGCGTACGGAGTGAGGCGAAAGTAACTCCCGATGTGCAAGCTTCGTTTGATGTGGAAGCTTTGTTTGATGTGGAGGTACCTTTTGAGGTGGAAATGCCTCTCGAGGTGAAATTGCCCCTGGGGTTTCATACCAATAGCATAATTTTTCGGACACATACCTTCTGATGCGTGCAGCTTTATATGTTCTTCGAATTTCAGGTGACATCCGGGACTCCGGCGCCCTCGACGATCGTGAAGACTGTTGCAACTGAGAGGCTTCGGGCGATGAAGAGGCCAATGGAACGCTTGATGTTCTCACTGACTGGGAGCCTTCAACAGATTGACGAACATGTGAAGTCTGAGTGACCGGAGAGGGACCAGATTTCGGAGGAGTCGGAGCCTTTGAGGACACAATTGTTCCTGAGAGAGGCGCATTCTGCTTCACTGGAGAACCAGAAAACAAAACTGAAGTGTATTCCGAGCCTGTCCCCAACTGCAGCGTCGACCTCATGTCCTCCGGCTCCGGTCGTGGCAATCCCGGCCAAAATTGATCGCGGAATTTGGTCGATACGATAGACATCGGCGTCTCGTTGGGCCCATACGTTTCGATAATTAATTTCCGTTTGGATATATTGTACCACATCTTGCCATTGCCAGATGGCGCACGCTTCATGATGTCTAGTGTCGTCCGCAGCAGGCCGGTAAACTGTCGCAGTGGGCGATGATGCTTTTCTTCCCATTCTGGGTAATGTTGCTTGGCGTTGCGGATGTAGGTATTGCTGATGACGCCGGGGTCTGTTCCTGGGGAGCCGAAGATGCAATTAGGAATGCGCGAGAGCCAGAGCCGTGCCTCATGCTGGAAGATATACTCTTTATTCATGTTCATCTTGATTTCGGCTAATTTAGAGGCGTCGTATTTGTGACCATATGCATACAGGCGGGCTGTATTAACCTTCAGCTCATTCTCCTCTCCTTCTTTCTCTATCAGCGTAGGAGCGCGACCGATGAGCTTAGAAATTGTCCCGCCCGACGGCTTTTCCCTGGGCATCTCTAAGTATGCGTCCTGTTGGCTCTGGACTATGCAATTCAGGTCACCCAGGGTGTACTGCACAGCACGCATGTGGTTTGTGTCCTTGAGTTCTGGCATTCTCGTCGTCCATTCATCTTCAAATGCCATGCCGTACCAAGTTTTCAGGTCTGCGCCGGGGTAATGATAAAAATCATTAATTTTTTGTGGATGGATGTAGGTGTTAAGTAACAGCGTGTTACCAACCAGAGAAAGATCAATGTTCAAACTCTTTTCCAGCTCTACACCTGCGGCGCATAGGAAGAGCTTTATAAGTATGGAACTTTTTGCGATGATGTCGGTATCTGTAAGGTTGAACGAGGGACGCTCGACGCCGAGGGCGTGGAAAAACGCCGAGTTTACGCCCACCATGTCAACCCTCCTCCTGCGATTTGTTTCGGCAGAAGGTTTTCGTAGTTTATAAGGTTTGGACCGCGGCGTCCATATTGGGGGGCTGCCTGTGATGTTGTGAGTAACTGATAATTGGATGGTCGCTGACAGACAGTCGGCCCTACCTGGCACATAGGTTGATTTGCCGTCTTTCGATGTGTTCCAAGAGCATAGCGTGTTGAGATCGCTGTCAGCGCTGACAACCGGGTGGCCACAATACTCGATTGATTCACTCGTAGGGTCCAATTCTGCCAATATGGTACGGGTACGATTGTTTCTCCAAAATTGGGACCGAGCCTTTCTCATGTATCGTAGCTGAGCCATGAACGAGGCCTCTTGGATGGATCGTGCGTGCGGGGTGGACAGTGCGGCTAGTGCGGAGAAGGAGGGCCATTAATTGCCGACCGGTCGAGGCGTGGGCAATGGGACACGACGGCATGGAAGATCACCGGTGGCGGTAGTGTGGGATGATTCCATGGGCCAAAGGAGATGTAGAATTGGAAGAGGATGGGGGGAGTTTCTGTGGGAAGCTCATTATTCGAATCCTGGGCCCTTTTCACCATCACGTGAAGGGATTGGCCAGTCGGCTGAAAGGTCGCCGGGTGCCGGCAAGAATGGAACCTTGCATCTTTTGAGCTGCTGTGCCGCGTTTCAAGTTGGTTGTGGAAGGTTGTGGCATGATCCGGGCTAGACCTTGTCCTTAGGCACGCGGGTCGGGCCGGGGGGTTGATGCGGGGATCGCCTTTCAGGTAGATTTCCACCTACATAGCCTTCGCCTCCACACACAACTTGCCTCAACAACAACAACAACAACCAGCACCATCGCCGCAATGGAACTACATCTCGCGCCTTACGGCGCGTCCATGGCCATCGGTGAGTCTGATCAGCCCGACAATTTGAGCTGATCGCATACTGACCACTACGATTCGCAGGCCAAGGGTACGTTTCGCTATCGTCGCTGTAGTCCTCCCACGTCTGACGTTCAGCCTCGCAGATACAACTCCTACACGCAAGAGACACGCCTCCGAAATGCCGTAGTCGTTGCAAAAGAACCCCCTGCCCAGGGGAATCTGTCCGACCACCATGTGCACCGATGGCTCAACCACGACCCGGAGACCACGACCGATAGCTATTCCATCATGACGCCTCCGACCGAACAGCCGAATATGAGCGACTGCTATGGGAATATTGATACAAACTTGCAAGAGAATGAGAGCACCGCTGGCCTGACATATGCGCCCTCTCAGCGAGGCTTTGCCAACGAGGGTGGCGACCAGGACTCAGAGCTGGTGAGTGGCGCTGCAGTGTCACTGGTGTTACTTCAAAGCGGACATTTCCGCTGACTTCTCCCCAGGTAACTTCTTACACCTCTCGGTTCGTGCATGAACTGCGGTAAGTGCAGGATAAAGACGCCGGTCTGAAACAAGCAGCTCCAGCTGACCGGAACCCTCCACGTACAGGGAGATTGCTGCAGATCTAAACATCACGGGCGCTGCTGCGATAAGATCTGGTTCTATTCGCCATCCATTATACCCACCATTCGTCGATCTCGATCAGTTCCAAGCAGCCGATGCCAATTACTTCGTCCACGTCAAATCCACTAAGCCGTCAACTCCACCCAAAGGTCCATTTGTCTTCGTGAATCATATCCGTGTTGATGACAAAAACTTCGTAAGAGTTTATGGCGACTGCTTTATCTCCGGTAAAGTCAAAACAAGCCAAACCAGTTTGGTCTCTCCTTACTGACCCATTTAACTAGGATTCCTTGAAGGCACTGAATATAAAATGCTGGTCAGTGTGACTTCACTAAGCAATGACAAGAGGGACGCCGTTCGTGCAGCGTAAGCCTATTCTTAAAAGTCCAAGGAATTTTGAGGCTTATCATATCACTACAGGGCAAGACTCGTAATTGGAAAGCAAACTGTCAAAGATGAGGAAGATGAAAACACACGTGCTGCATGGCAGATACTATCCGAGCACGCGACTGTCTCAATTCGAGGGAATTGGTCCGACAATGAACATACTTATAGTCCTCAAGGTCAATTTACGCAAAACGATATTTTGCTGAAAACAGCAATGAGACCTCCGGCAGCCACAGGACCCCCGAGGAGACTCTACGCCATTCTCACAAAATATGAGACATTGGACAGTTTCCACTTCCACAAGCCAACATACAAGCCAATTCCATACGAAATTGCCATGGACTATACCTACACGCTCCTGGACGCGTATGCGAGTTACAAGAACATATACCAGAAGCTTTCAGCCGAGGTACGGGAAGTCCAGGCGGGCACAAAGATATATGAGCAGCATGGCATGGAAACTACAGAGTCAACGGCTCTCGCACGGATAGATGATGAGCGCATGTTTGCTCCTAGTATCACAGGGGTCGAACTGGCTCGACAGGCATGCCGTGTTCAGATGAGCAAAATCCGCAAAGATGTTGATGCGATTGCTAAAAACCCGATGCTCGCCATGGACGAGAATGTTGCCGTGTACCAGAGCCCTGCGGTCTTTAGCAGTCGTCTTCCAAAGGCCCAGAGCTTGCATAGTACACTCAGAACGGAGAAAATTCAGCCTCGTCGGAGAGTTGATATCGGAGAAACAAAATCTTTAAGAGAAACGTCCGCCGACGCCCAATCCTTAATGTGTGGAATCTGGGATACTCGCGAGGTCCACGACTGGACGGCCCCCGTACCTCGTACATCTTCGGTTGTGCCTTTTGAGCCAGATCCCAGTCAGCCCATCCCAGCCATCATGCTCGGTATGAAACACATCGATACTTGTTATCATGAAGGAAATATGCGTTTCCATGCAAGTGCGGAATCTGTCACGTTTAGAGAGTTTACCATAAGCGTTGACCAGTGGGCTGGATCTAGGTTTTATGGGTAATTAATTCTCTCGTCTGAGACTGATGAACAATGGCTAACGGTCATTGTAGGGGAGAGGTTTCGTGGCTCGGTGTGCCTTCAAAATACTCGAGCTTTGAGACCGGCAAGATCGAATCCCGGGTAATAGGAGCGCGGCAGGTCAAGTTCTCCCGACCTTTTGCGAAGCCTCCAAGCGTGCTGGTGTGGATTAATGGCCTGGATATTAAGGAAACTGGGGGTTTCCAGGTAAGAGCTAGAGCCACGGGTGTCACAACGGAGAGTTTCTCTGTCTCCGTCGACTGTGGGGGCAAATCAAATCTCCGATGGATGTGCCTTTCGTGGCTCGCTTTCTCTGAAGAATCAGGTTGCGTCATGGGTACCTACGGCTTCGAAGGTAACAACCAACAGAAGGAGGTAAAAGGATCGTGCAGCTTTCCAAAGGGAAAGTTTTCGAAGCCGCCTGTGGTTATCGATGCTCTCTGTCGCTTCCATGTTCCAAGCCACATAAACCCTCGCCTTGCTTGCGGTACCTGGGACGTCACTGAAGAAGGCTTCAACTGGTGCACGTCTTCATGGGGTGATAGTAGGGTTCTTGCTGCGACTTTGCAGTGGATAGCAATTCCATCGGAGTAAGCAGGTTTGGGATATTCTGGCAAATCTTTGAACCCTGTACTACTATTATAGCTAGGATAGATCAACGAAGGAATCACTGGTATAAGTCTCAGGACTTGATGCCATTCGCGTCAGTAAAGCCGGTGAAAACATCAGGATCAATTTTCAATTCCATTCACATGCGGAAGAGCAAGACGGGACTCCAATTAGACTTTAGTTTAGCTCTTTTCTCGCACCAAACCGCAAATCCCCCACATGATCACCCCTATCCCAAAAAGATGCCGCTCCCGCTCCTGCGGATCTGATTGGTCGCCACACGCCACCGCCACTCACGGCGCCACAGCTCACGCTACGTCACGACCTCTCAAGCCGCACTTAAATCGTCACCACCAACCACATCAAGGTGTCTGTCTGATAGTCAAACACCACAATACCACGGCAACAACAAGCACAATGTCTCTAGCGCAAGAATTCTCGTCCTGGCGCACCCCGGAAGCCAAGCCAATGGACCCGGTCCCCGAAATCGGCTCTACGGCGCCATCGACAGACAAGCTGGGGATTCCCGGTGCGGACGGCCGGTCAACAGTCGTGACGTTCCTGCGGCATTGCGGGTGCCCATGTAAGTGCTTTGCTGCTGCCCTCGTGCGCGCACACCACATACACGTGACACAGCTAACGCGCCTCCACAGTCGCAGAAAAGACGTTTCTCTCCATGCGCGCGACCGCCGCCTCGCACCCCTCGATCCGCTTCGTCGCCGTCTCGCACAGCGACGCCGCCGCCACAGACAAATGGCTCGGCGCGCTCGGGGGGCCGGGCACGGGCGACGCCGCTGTAACCGTCCTGTCCGACCCTGACCGCACCCTCTTCGCCCGCTGGGGCCTTGGCGTCTCGTCGTTCTGGCATGTCCTTTCTCCGTGGGCCCTCTGGGCTGTGTATCGTCTGGGCGCGGACGAGGGGATTTGGAATCGACCTACTGAGAGCGGGAATCGCTGGCAGACGGCCGGGAGCTTTGCTGTTGATGCGCGGGGGAAGGTGGTTTGGGGCCGCCCGGCGGCGAGCGCGAGCGAGGTTGTCGAGTTTGGTGATGCGGTGGCTGCGTTGGAACGGGTGGGGAGTGGTGAAGAGGGGGGCAGGATTAGGGCGAATTTGTAGGATGGGGTGGGCTGGTTGATGTATTCTTTGGGAGTCTTTGGTGTTTGGAGGGGGGGTCGGTGAAGTCGGGGCTGTTTGCTTGTGAACTTTGTTCTTGTTTTTGAGGAATCTGTGGGCTATTATCTATGCACATACTTGGATTATTATTATGTATACATTTTGCGCTACTTCTCAATTGACACGAACTTATCCAGATATTGATTCTCGTTTTGGAGTCGAATTGATTTGCTATAAATACACAGAGGATGGCGCAATCCTTACCTCTCCAGACAGAGAACTTCTGCTTTCGATAGCGAGGAAGCTACCAGGGTCCTGGGATATGCGACCAGACTACACCTGCTGGGAGTCCTTGGACTGTACATGTCTTTGATATTCGCAGTTTGCGTATCAGTCTTTTTCCTTTCAATTGCACGTAGCGTGTTTGTTGGTAATCAGCATCATGAACGCTCGGAGTTACACTGCCTCATTTTAATTTTGAGCTGGTGATACGTCTTGTTGAGATGACAATCGGTAATACCTTTGGATCGGGATGACAAATGTCATCATGCATCGATGGGGAAGAGTATGTGATGGCTGTAGATATATGAAAAATTTAATTTACTTCAGAAGATAGCAGTTATGGTTTGCGGACACCCCTTCGGTTCCATTGCGTGTGATATCGAAATTTGATGTCGCGGCGTTGATCAGAACAAAGACGTCGAATATTTTCAACAGCTTTTATACTACCTCGCTTTATTTTCCTCAACAAACTTAAACCACCTGCGCCACAGCTGTTCGCAAACAACCGATCACTCTGCCATCACATCGCCAGCCGATCCGCAAGGCTAAACCCTTCACTATCAATCAAATAAAACTGCACCATAGTCTTCCCATGGGAATTGATGCCCAAACAACAGCGTCTAGTCGAGAACCCAGAACGTCATTCTGATGATCTCTATACTCGACAATCCGGCACCCTTCCCACGTGCTGTCTATCGTAATATCTGTCACCGCGTGAGCGATCAAACCCTCACTCACATCCAATGACGGAGTACCGTGAAACGCTCTCAACCGTCTCTCACCTATCACGTGTATCCAAAGGATACCATTCCGCGAAGCCGGCGACTCGGAGCCTGATCGTCCAGTCGGCGGGAACCACGGAGCCCGCGCGACAGGCCCTGATTGGCTGGCTTCGCTAAATGGTATCCTTCGGATATGGGTGAGCGACATTAAACGGTCTCCGACGAAGTGGTCTGGGAGCGGAAATCCTGCATACTAGAAAACATATAGGGTTGATCGCGGCGCCGCTGGATCTGCGCGCTAATTGACTTGTACAATACACCAAGCCGACTTCCGCCGCGCCGGAGCATGCACCGGCGGATAGCCATAACTTCACTGATATACTACAGGGAAAATAGGCAGTAGATGGGCCCTTGCTTTTCAGTGGGGCATTCGGCGTCTATCAGATGCTAATAAAGGAAACTCGTGCGTCGAGTATACAAAAAGAGAGAAAGTGGTATAAGCAAATCAAACCAACAAGAAGAAGACGTATCGAGACACCATAACCCAGAAAAAAAAGTGCTGGGGCAGGACCGCTCCCCTCCGCGAGACAGCCCTGCCAATCCGTATGTTCCGGGCGCTGCGCGCGCGCGCCCTGGCGCCCACTTACTCGCCCAGCGCAGCGCAGCCACCAGCGCATCACCCGTGCGAGAGCTCGCAGCAACAGCACCACCACCACCGCTTCACCGGGCGGATGCCTACGGCTTGGCCTCCGACTCCGCCACCTCGTAGCTGCCGAGGTCGCGCGTCGGCACGGGCAAAAACGTCGCGGGGTGGACAAAGTTGAAGGCCGCGACCGCAATGACCATCATGGCGCCGTCGAGCGCAATGAAGAACTCCTCGTGCGTGATCAGGTACCCGGACCAGCCCTGCGACAGCTCAATCGTGCGATATATGCTCCTGATATAGATGACGACAATGGACAGCGTGGTCGCCGCGACAAGTGTCTTGACCCGGCCCGAGAGGGAGCGGTGCCGCACCCGCCAGAGGAACAGTCCGAAGAAGAAGCAGAACAGCGTGATCGAGGCCATCTGGAACACGATGCCCGCGACCATGATGTTCGTCCCCGGCTTGGTGTCCTCGGGCGGCGTCGCCTGCGACGCTACCGACGCCATCCCGCCCCCGACCGCTTGCACCACGAGCGATACCACGTCGCACGTGCAGAAGATGATCAGGTACATCTTCTCGGAGATGGGGCTCGAATCTCGCCCCATGGCGTTGATGAGTCGGCCCAGGATAACGTAGATCCCTGCGGTGAAGAATGTGGGTGCTGACCGGTTGGTTAGCTGCTGAATTGCAAAGTGGCTTTTTTGGGGGCTTGGGGCCTGGAGTGGCGGCGTTGTTGGTTGCTGTGTTGGCTTGGGGGCCGGGATCTTGCGAGCGCCAACTTACCGATGATGAGGGTCGTGATTTGCATGAGGAAAGCATCGCCGCTGTACGGACACTCTGAAGACCAGTATCGTCCTCCCCATCCTATCACCTCCGCTGTGGTGGGAAAGAGGCATTAGTAATGTGAAGCTTGTGCGTACAAAGCGCAAAGTGCAAGGTGGGGTTGCTTACTCAAGGCGCCTACGGCGAAGACAAGGGTCCACCAGGAGCGGGTCATGACGGTTTGAAAGCAGTGTGCAAACATGGAAAGGCCGAAGAGAACGAGGTAGGCGATGCCGGCCGATTTGGACGGCACGTATCCGTAGCTGGTGCCAAACCCCTCGATGGGAGGATGACAGGCGGGAATTCTTATCATCACCGTCTCAGACATGGCGGCGGCGGCGGTGGTGGTGATTGTGGTGATGCGGAGGGTGTGGAGAGGGTTTGTGTGAGGTTCTTGTAGGTAGTCCGGGATACTGTTTGTACTTGAGGCAAGCTGTGAGAGCCCAGCATCATTAGGACCCCACGGCTTTTAAAAGACCGCTGACACCATGATGTGTCGTGTCGACGGAGCTTAGACCATCTCAGAAAATTATTGAGGTTCCGTTGCGGCGGTGCAGAGGCTGATGGTCGAGAAAACACGGTCCCAGGCAACGAGCCAAAGTTGCGGGGGCGGCGCATATACAGAGGGGCGGCCCTCGCCAAGGCGTCTGTAAAAGGGAATGTTGTCGCGATAGATAGGGCTCGCGCGTTTAAAAAGGATTGCTACCTGGGCTTAGGCTTCAGGCTGCAGGAGTGGAGGAGTGGTGGGGCTGGTGCCTCCCGTTCCGAAAGTCCCGCGCTCAGCCTCACGCTAAGCCCCTTTAGGCAATAAAGTCGCGAGAGAAGCGGCTAGCGGAAGTTTCATCGTGCGCCTCCACAAAGAAAGTTTGATTGTTGTTATACAACTTCCTCTTGGAGAACACTAACGCCGCTGCGGGGGCCAAGTTCAGCCTGCTGCTGCTGCGCTTTGGCGATTTGTTCCAGTCGGTTAGCGGCTGCGGCTGCCGCAAACTCTGCCAAGTCGTCAAATCTCGGATCGCTGAACTTGGCCCAACACTCCTGCAGACCCGTCTCGAACGTTGCGGCGATGGCGAACCCTTTGGCCTTGAGCGTCCGAAGGAAGCCCAGCATCTGCATCCGCCCCTCCCCAGTCACCACTAGCCCCACATACACCGGGATGGCTGCCCAGAGCACAGCATCGAGTTGGACCCCACTGAGTGAGCTTTCTGCATATTCCAACGCAGTGGTGGCTTGTTTCCGAACCATCTCATCTTCCATCTTCGGCAGGGGGCAGTCCAGGAGCTGCCATACGGGCTCGAGAAATTTCCAGGACAGGCCGGTGAGCCCCCAATGATAGTACGCGAGCAGTGATTTGGTAGCTGGATCTGTAACATGACCGTCCGACGGGGTGTACGACAGGATGGCCGAAATGAAATCCCTTTGTAACTGGGATGCCAAACAGATTATCTCGATTCCTTCTTGTTGAAAGTGACCGTTACTGTCCGCCAAGGAGACATCCGAGTAACCACCTTGTTCGATAGCTTCAACCAAGCGGTTCAGTCTCATCTGCAACCTGGCCCACTGTTCGAGTTTGTCCACGAGGATATCCCAGCGATCCTCGCTACCGGGCTGTAATCGGATAGTAGGGCTGTGTGGCTGAAGCGTGCTAAAGAAAGGCGGGAGAGTCATGTCTACACTATAGCAGATTGACCTCAGGATGTCGCTCATGCGAAAGAACCTTAAAAGGGACGAGCCAAACGCAGATCCGCCCCAGACAAGGGCCAAGTTCTGTTGAAGATAATTTGAGATCGTCCTGAGCATGTTGGTCCAATTCTCCCCTTCTTCGGAGATCATGAGCTGGCACCTATTATTAGCCTGAGCGACGCTAGCGTGGTGGTGCAGGACAAACTTCTGCTACAGTGATGAGCAAAGCACATAACAACAACTCACGTGGCGGAGTGCTCGTCGGGCTGTGCATCTGACTCAAAATGAATTCGCGATGTTTATTCCACTTTAAGCGGGCTTCGCGTTTTTCCTGCGGGGAAAGATCCAGAATGGTGGCGGTGCGACTGGCGTAAACGGAACCCACGATAGAAACCGTTTTATGGACCAATTCGTTCTCCTGGAAGACGGTGCCGACATTGTCGTACGAGAAAACCGAACTCAAAGGCGTGGTGGAAACGCCCACAGCGCTGAAGAAAACATTGATGAAGCGCCAGGAATCCTGCACCACTGGTTTGTGCACCACCGGCTTCGAGCCGTACTGCACAAACGTGATCTCCCGGGATGACGTCGGCGGGGATGAGCATGCGGACCCTCGCGAAACGCATGCAGAGCAGGGCCTGCGTCCATCACACTAATGGTTTTCAGTCCCTCCAACCCCCTTTGGCAACGGCAAAGAGGCATCACTCACTTTGAGATGATCTTGCCGGCAACGCAGGCACCGATGGCCAGCACGCCGCTTGTCCCGTGACCCGCAAGGCATCGCAGAGCTTGGTATGCCGAAAGTAGTCGAGTAGAGAGAGGGCTGTCAAGGGACAACCAGAGTGTCTTTAGGCAGCAATATCGGGGGCGTGCGGAGAGATACGGAGCAAGCCGACAGTGATTCGTCCGCCTGCTTTTAGTGTTTGGAGGCTGACCACGTGACAGCTAACACAAATTAGACTAGTCAACGCCACAAGAAGGTGAGTCGCACCTTTTACTCTACTTTCTTATCATATAGCGAAGCCAATCCTGGAGCACTGCTTTAGGGGATTGGGCGAATAGTTTGTGTCGTGCTTTAATGCAGAAGCAAGTGGTTGGCTTCAGGCAGCTGCGACGAGGCTACGCGAAACACCAAGACACCTGAAAAATTCTACAACAATTACTTATCTCGAGTAGACAAGACCGAAATCGCACGAAAACAACAATTTAGCTTACCAGGATATGACTGCACATCATCTAGGCCTCTGCTGAGAGTGAGACGAAAAGTGAGGGCTGTTGGAGGTCGCCATCTTCCTATCTTCGGTATTGATCTGGACATAGGTAGGTAACAAAGAAGTGCTTTCATTCGCAGCAATAGTTGGCGCTTTCATCGCTTTCAAGGTGCAGAGAGGGAGTTGTTGAAAGAAAGTTGACCGGGCGGGGACTTATCACCTGCGATACACTAGCCGAATCTAGTTAACGGCCATATGCCGGTTTACATCATTAAGCTATAAACTGGATGGATTCTCCAACAAGACTTCTGCGCAGTTTTAACACTCAATTCTCACCGCTGCACACTATAAAGTTCACGACAACAACGGAAAAAGTCGTCCCATGGGAGCAGACAAGATCACTCTCACACGATCAAATGGTTGTATGCAAAACATACATTTTCTAATTAAGCCAGCGAAGCAGCTCAAGCCCCTTCGCCAGCGCATTATCCATCACCTCCATATCCCATCCGACCACAACCAGCATGCCTCATTCTTGTGTAGTATTAGAGCTCTCTCTTATAAATTAGAGATTTAAGCAGTGGTCTCAGTGATGTCAACCGAGATGTCGCCGACCTGGGTGCAGACGAAGTCGTCGGGGCCGTTGCCGCCGGCGTGGCAGACGACGGGAACGTTCTCGGCCTTGCCCTCGCCACCGACGGGACTGTAAAGAAGCAAAGTCAGAACATGTAACAGTGGCACGGATCATGGGGGTAAGAAGGTGTGGAAGAAAAAAGAAAGGAAAAGATGAGCATACCCCTTCTTCAGGTCCTCGGTGAAGTTGATGGTGTACTTGGAGTCGGAGCCGGCGACGTTGAAGTAGTAGTGGGAAACGCCGCACTGCTGGATCTTGGGAGGGGCAATGTCCGCAGCCTTGGTGGCGGAGCACTCGATGTTGCCAGGGTTGATGGTGAAGGTGGCGGCCTGGATGCCCTTGTTGTCGCGGATGGAGAGGTCCTTGACTGTGATGGTCTCGGCAGCGGCAATGCCGGCGAAGAGAATGGCGGTAGCGGCGAAGAACTGCATTTTGATGGTTTGGTTGGGTGGATTGGTGAGGTTGCGTTGAGCGAGTGATGAAGGTTGATGAGTTGGTGTGTTGGTGAGGGCTAAGGTGGTCGTAGTGGTGGTGATTTATAGATTCAAAGAACCCCTTTTCGCCTCGTATTGGCTTGAGCTATATACATCAGTTCACGATGTATACAAAGATCTACGTGAGGCAAAGGCTTGTTGCTGGGTTTGAGCAAGGGACAGCTGTCGTGAATACGAGGTGTGAGGAGGCCTGAGGAGAGTGTAGCACTGACGTTTAGCGGGGACAGTTAGCGCAAATTCGTGGCGCCATACAACACATTTTACAGATATGGGCATGCAAAGATGCAGCAGTTCGAGAATGCTATATTCCTTATAGACAAGAGTATGAACAGCTATTATTGCGGCAGACATGTGTAGAGAAGTGCAGCTGGCGACCGGCGTTGAGCAATGCCCCTCGCGTACACTGATGCGGGGGTAGTTACGTGGTAGGTGGTCAGGGGCGTCGGTGGCGTTGTTAAGCTTAAACTACCGGTAAGCTATGAATAGCTCCAAACCTCGTACACTGTCACCTCGAGTGCACTGCGAGATGAGATAGCGAATCAGAAACTTTTCCGCCTGGACACTGACCAATATTCAAGGCCCGTGGGTGCGATTTGTTAGTGATATCAAGACTGCCAAGCTCCACAGCCGCACTGTTCGAACATTACAGTGCAAGCAGTGCGTTGTGCGACACCACAATGCACGGAACGATCACAGAAATCCCCAGTCTTATTCGCCACCTCGTTCCCCGACGCATCCTGTAATCTATTAGTACAACCTTACCCCATTCACCAATCACTGTTAAGCAGTGCGTACCGCGTAGCATGATGATCATACTTGAAGAAGCACATGCTTGTTACTAAGTCCGTGGATGATGCACTGTCTACAAATCGAAACTCGAGAGGTCTCAAAAGGCCCTACTGGCTGCTCCTTTGAACCGTGTTTAACCGCAAACAAAGCCACCATGAACTTAGGCACACAATGTTACAAGGCGACAAAGACAGCCTCCTGAAACACGCGAATGAATGCAATAATGGCAGGGCGGCCAGTCAATTTTTAGCTTGTATAATCATCTAACAGTGGCGCAACTTGTAAGGCTGTAGGATTTTGCAAGTCGCTTCGATTTCTCCTAAATCAAGGCCCAAGGGCCTTCCAAACACTGATTGGGATGGCGGGTATGTGAACTCCACCATGTCATTAACCACATCTGATTGGTCGCTGGAGCTCCCTCGGTGCTACTCAGAAACCAAGCCAATCGGAAAGTCGGCAAGGAGGTAGCCAATGCTTAAGCTTTCGATGACAACGGGACAGCCCATGATTCTTAAATTTCTAGTTGCTAGTCCGTGCCCTCCTCGGGAACCGGGTCAAGGCGTTGCCGGGAGCCGGTCCTGGCGTTGCCGGCAACGTAGGTAACCAAAACCAACCGTATCTAACCGCCAACACTGACCAGTAAGAGCGGAAGATTACTGCGCCAACATAAGCCATCGATAATGACAGCAATTAGCGCCTCTCTAGCAATTCCCAGAGAAGCTTAACGCTTACTTTCTTAGTAGTAAGGTGAAAAAAGATTACCCGAATCTCTGTGTCAATTGCAAAACCCACCCCTAACGTCTGTCACCAATGCACTATAAACGAGCCTCACCGTTCACCGAGCCACACCAATCAGAGCATGCTGTGTGGGTTCTTATGCGCTCTGATTGGCGTGGTTCGCTAAACGGTGAGGTTCGTATGGGTGAAGGGCCAGTCACATTTGAGAAGTGACGTGCATTCGGATATATGGTGCACCCCGGATATAATTTTATATCCGGATATACGGAGTACTAAGAAGCTAACGGGTACTATCGGCGTGGGTAAGCCTTGCCGCCACTGTCACCCTAGGGAGCGATGAGGCAGTCTCAACACCACAATGAAACTCATATGGAAGAATTGCAAAACACCTCCGAGACTCCGACTACATGGCTGCAAGCTCGGAGGTATAACATAGGTAGGAAACATCCAAAGAGTATACGAGAGAAAAGCTGATCAGTTACGTTGAAGTGATGGATCCATACTCGTCCGGCACCGTCTCGCCGATGATGCCTGAGCAAGATTGTGATATACGACAAGACTGCCCTCACGAAATATGAAAATCGGAGAAAACAGTCGATATCTTCGCCAGGAATTATCGAAGACCTTACCCTTCCGATACCGTGTCCGCTTCTATTCCATCACGAGGCCGACCGCTTCACACTGTCTGTACGGCCATCAAAATGAGAGCTCCGGCAGCGCTATCTTCGCGAAGATACCTACATATACCTGACTTGCGGGTCCTGGCTGCATGGCGCTTAGCGGCGGTATGGGCTTTGGAGCAGCTTCGCTGCTTCACATCCAGCAGAGCCTCCCCTTGGTGAATCCTGTCCGGCTGTCGTGCAATAGGGTGACAAACGGAAACATCTAAGCCTCGGGAATTACAACAATAACAAATACTGCAACGCAAATGAGAGCGACACTCGCGGGATGGTATTGATTGCGCGTAGCAAGTCCGCCTCCAAAACCTGCTACCCCCTATATCCGCTCAACCCCTTTGATAACGCTTAGAGTCATCCACGTTGACAAAAGTGTAGACATCCCCCTCTCCAGCTTGCACTAAGCCATGCATACGTTTCGACTTCCGTTCGATTCCGTCCAAAGATGCAGCAACCAGGTCTTCTTTCTCCCAGCCTTCTACCTGGATCAAAAGCGGCAGAATGCTAGAAGACTTCCAGGTTGTCACGCCTCGGCGTTTTGATACCAGTATCGTACTGATGAGAAAAAGAATCCCCATGAAAGCTTCTGACATGGGTAACGCAATCCACGGCCAACTGATTGATACGAACTGTTCGGTTGTAGTTGAGTTGCCAAGTAAAGTTGTGGCACGAAGGTTGCTACCAATGGCATAGGTTAGACCTCTACTGATATTGGCCATTAGGTCCGGGAAACTGGATGAGTTCCGAAGGACAATTCCAACGGACTTGTAGCTATCGGTCGAGAATATTTCGGCAAGAAAGCTTTTGATATTGTAATCATCCTCGCTACCTATCGTGAAATTTGGGTTGCCAAATAGTTGTTCATCGTTGGCTGTTTTAAAGTTGTACGAGCTTGCAAACCATCTTTCTGTATCCGTTAAAGCTAGTTCTGTGGTATAGGTAGGTCCCGGGTGGAATGTGCCATTGACGACAGAGGCGTTTAGGAATGTCGTCGCGCACCACCTCAATTCGCATTCTGTAATTTCTGCAACCCGCGGCGGCATGTGATCTATGATAGGGAATCCTACTTTTATAACGGCAAGTTCCAAGATTGTGCTGTTCATAGGCGATATTCCAGAGGGGTCATTATAAGACTTTGCAGTAGATATCAAGACTCCGCTTTCCACAATGTTGAAGAGGAATCCATTTGGTGTAGTGTAGTTACAATACTGCAGGACATTACCTCCGTGTCTAGGTTCACAAGATATGTGTGTCCCTATAGTAGAGTTTCTGCATTTGCTGGCCACTCCGAGGGTCGAAAACGCGTTCCAGCGGCAGTTTCCGAAAGGACAGGTGAACTGGACTGGATTTCCGAGGTTATACAGGCCACTGTAAATGGCACTTTGAAGTTTTGGTGAAATACCATTGACTGAATGCGAATGTTAATCAAGGTGGTATCTTTTGCGTGGTTTAGGACATTACTTACATGCTGATCCGTCGACGACGTGATTCTTATATTCTGGACGTGAGTCAAGGATGTGCGCGACCCCTAACTCTGCGTTTTCGTGGTGTATTGACCTTACGGGGTATGTAATTAGTTGTTGAGTGAACGGTCCCACGGCGGTAGAAAGGACCATAATAAGCGATCCCCAAGCCGCAAGCTTACTTCGTAAACGTAGCCTCCAGAGAAACGTGAATGCGCCCCATGGGCCTCTGCTGGCTTCGTCAAACATTTCAATATCGTGGAGCCGGCGCGGGGAACCCATGAAGTGTAGCCATTTGAGTTGGCTGATGCATGAGGTTACTGGTACTAATAACGCCCCTCTTCCAAGTGTTGACAGGATGGCGACGAGTGTGTTGAGGGTAATGCCATGTGGTGTTTTCCACTCGGAAGTAGGTTTTCCCTGGTAGACCAAAAGAACAGCAAACACTGCAATCGTGCAGGCTAGGCTGAGGACTGCCGTTGATATCTCCCATTGCCAGTCTCTGATTGTGAAGTGGCAAACTCTTTCTGGTTCTTCGGTGCTTATGTTGCCAGGATCTGATGTCTGTTCTGTAGGGTGTGCGGTCTCAGTGACATGGACGGTTTCAGTAGAAGAAATTTGGTCGGAGCGAATGCTGGTTTGTTGTAATATGTTTACTCGACTGTCTCTCTCCTCTAATGCAGATAATGGGAAAGCATCGTAATGGCCTTCACTCTCCCAGTTGTGGCTGATACGGTTGGAGAAGATGTGTTCGTCCTCTTGGTGGGTCGACATTGTTCGATGCCACAGGTGAGGCTTCGTGGTGTTCATTTTGGAGTTTGTAAAGCGAAGGCTAGTAGATCGGCAAGGCCCAAGAAAGGACCAAAAGCCAAGAAGAGTGTGTTTTAGCAAGAATGGCGCGGCTTGTAATATATATAGCAAAACTTCCTGTCTTATGACGAAGGTGGCGGACAGCCAAGGAAAGATATTTTGCTGAGGTGACATGGCCGTTATTCTTAGAACGCCGTACAACCAGAGCTTCGATGCCGTGCAACGCCATGAGGTCTCCTGTTGCATGTGGAAAAGGAAAGCTGAGATACAGAGACGGATTTACCACGCTAATTATTAACCATAGAGATAAGAAATAGAGATACAAACAGATACCAACAGGAAAAGCGAAAACAAAAATAATATAAGATAAACGAGAACATTTACTGTTGTACAGGCTAGTAAATGTGCAACGTGTTAGCACATGTGGTGTGACCATTCACGAATGATGCAGCAAACAAAAGGAAAGAATTGACCGGTAAGTCTAGCCAACAATGAACAATGTCTTCGCAGCATCATAGATATGAAGAAACCGTTATCTCGACGTTTATCCGTTAAACTTCTTCACGCATGATCCACAAGACCAATACGGCTCTCGCATCGGACACCACTTACCGGTTAGTCGGTAAATTGAGTTTTAAGACAGCGGGCAGATCATAAGAGCTATCAAAAATGCGGAGCAGTAGATCTAAGCGAAAAATATGAAGTTTATTTTACGTGCTGACCAGTTGGGGGCTTTGTAGCCTTTGAGTCGCAGCTTAAATAGTTTTTAAAGCCGGCTTGCTTTTCAGATACTCTATTGGTACTTCTTAGAACTTGCTATCCAAGGGGTTGGGTTCGTTCCTTTTCTAATCTCCATTTACCATTAAAAACAAAGGGACATCTGTTGACGTATTGGAACAAGAGTTTCCGAAGACAACATCCATGAACATCTAGCTGATTCCCAGAGCCCATGACGATTAGCGATCTCTGCGTTCCTTATTAGCCGTTTCCGACGGTTATCAAGGTCGAGCTGTAAGCTTAATCAGAGCGATAGATTTGCATTAAACGATTTGAGTGGGGTAAATGTTTCGCGAAACATTCTTCAGAAGCCTGTTTGGCTGAATGTTTGTTTCTCGGGCAATCGACGAGAAGTTGGTCATGCAAATCGCTCAAGTGGTCGAGCGCATCCAAGCGACTGGGAGTGAGACCCCTTCTAAACTATCTGCTCGCCTATCTAATTTAGGGCTTCAACGTGTCGTCATCCTGCATCCCTCGCCCACTTCACATCGCTCTACTGGACGGGAGTCCGGCATCAACGGGAAGCGGGCAACGCGTCGACGGCCCGTCGCATTATATTTCATCTTCCCACACCCTGTCCGTCGACCGGTACCTGTCATGCCGTCAATGCCCCTCCTCGGCATGCTACGGATCCGTACAGAACCCCCGAAAACTGTCGGCAGTTCAGGGCCCTTCATGGTCTCATATTGCATCCTACGGCAATCGAACGACGTTGTTTACCTCCGGAGAATCTCCCAAAAGCCAGAGGTCACCACCTACATATATGGCCTCTGGTGGCGTCGTATCCGCATCCCGCATAAACAATGCAGTCAATGCGCCGTTTCCAGATGCGCGGAGAAGCCTTGACCTCTCGCCTCAGTCGTCAGCCGTCAGCCACCAAATCATGCGCTGGCCGTGGAGATGTCCTAGTCCAACGTTCCAAGACTGCTTGTCCCGCCTTGGCTTTGCTAGTGGTACGATAGCGCCAGCAACACAGAACTCCCTTCGAACCTGGGTAGAGCTAGAGCTCTCCTTCTTTATCTCTCCATGTTCTAGTCGCTGATGAAGAATAGGAGGCAATATATGTGTGACGCCGGGCTACGTCTCCGCTCATATGTTTAGGAGGTCTCTGCAAGGCATGCTAGTGGGGGGCCTCTAAACTAGGTTCGTGGAAGAATTCCAGGCCGCCAGGTCTATCGGTTACGCAAGATCACTCACTTGCAACGCGGGACGTTTGTCGCATAATCTTCAGCTAAACCCCCTAATGTTTCGGAGGATGGCCCCTCCGTCAATCTCCGGGTACGCTAGCCGCTTCGTTGCTTCTTTAGGAAAGGATGGGCGCGGGCCTTTGCCGAATTAGGCCGCCTGCCAAAACAAACTCACGAAACGGTCTACATGTTTCTGTCCGGGGTGCAGATGAACTGCTCCACCAGATCGCACGACCGCCCAGAATAGGAGGCCGCGGGTCGGGTTTCCGACACTCACCATGAGACACTAAGGGTCGTTCAGGCCTTCCAGGTGCCACCAGCTTATAAGCCTGTGTCTTCCCCGCCAAACAACAGCATCAACTCAAACACACACTCTCGTTAACTCACAAACAATCACCAACAACCACCAACAACCAACTCCACCAAAATGCCTTCCTCCCGCCAGATCATTACCGCCCTTGCCGCGGCCACCTTCACTGGTGTCAACGCTGCCATGGGCCCTGCCTTCTCCACCGGCCCGGTTGCCGATGGCTCTTGGATCCGCGAGGCGACCTCCACTCTCGTCCTTCCCGCCGTCCCCCAGGGCAACGAAGGCGATGCTTCCCTCTGGGTCGGCATGGGCACCTCCAACGGTGACCTGATCCAGTCGATCGCCGAGAGCGCTCCCTACCTTGCGAACCCCTCCAAGTGGAGCGCCTACGCCTACACCCTTCTGTCCACGGGTGGTAAGTTTAACCGATCCTACCTCACAGCCGTAGTGACATTGCTAACATTCTCTCTCACAGAGAACACGCAGATGCCCGTCCAGACCGACGGCACTGACGCCGACGAGGGTGACAAGATCACCATGCACTACAAGTTCGACGACGCGTCGGGCAACTACACCCAGACCGTCTCCCTGAACGGCAAGCAGATTGCCACTCTCTCCACCAGCGATGGCCACGCCCAGGGCTGGGGCAGCTCCGTCGAGTGCGCCGAGGAGAACTGCGGCACCGTCGGTGCCCACAAGTGGATCGACACCAAGATCATCCTCGACTCGGCCGACCCCAACTACATCAACACCATGGGCAAGGGCGAGGGCGTCACCGGCGAGATGTCCACCAGCGACGACGGCGTCACCTGGACCGTCACCGACATTGAGATCCCCGAGTTCACCTTCGGCTCTTCGTAAGCGTCTCGAAATGTTGTTGAAGGCTGGTTTCCTTGACGACTCTTGTTTTGCGCAATCTTTAAAGTGGCAGATCTTTTAAAAAGTTACTTCAATTCAATTCTCTGCCTTGGCCTTCAATTATGACTCTTGTCCCTATGAATATGCTTTTTTCGTGAATTAAGTCCGCTTTCAACATGACATCATGCCACTAAATTAAGAAACCTGCTTTGTGCTCTGAATTCGACTTTTCGATACTAACGTGCCACGGTTCGTCTCATCACTATCCCAATGAACTCTTTCGACATCTTTGCGAATAATAGACTTCGTTCCGTTTGACCAGTAAAGAGAAACAACCCAAGAGGATCAGACTATAATTATTAAGAACAACCCGTCAGTTAGGTCGGGATTCCAAAGTCCATCTCAACTTGCTCCATCAAATTGTGCCCCCGCAGTGCGCAATTCGCTAGTGTAATATCTTCGCTATCTCTCATGGAATCGAGAAGAAGCTTCCAGCGTGCCCACCTGGCCAAGCTGAAGCCCTCGCCCTGCTCCTCTGATACCTGCAAGTTTTGCATCGACCAAATGAGCAGTTTATGACCGCAATACCTGAGCCAAACCAGTGCCACCATGACAGCCTCAGCCGGCGAAGTATGGTTTCCGTTTTCTCCATTCTTTCTGCTTTCTCCATTCTCTCCTTTCTCTTCAACCACTCCGTTCACTCCGTCCACTTTCGTCTCCAGCTCCGGTTCCGACTCTGTGTCTACTGGTGCCTCCAACGCACCATGCAGAGACCACAAAGCGCACGGCCCGAGCAGCGGATCGCACACGCCAACAGCCACCAACCGTGCTATAAAAGCGCCCAAGTTCTGGCGCTCAACCAGCGGCAGCTTTTCCGACCCTCTCCACGCTTCCGTCACGTCCGCGACGAGAAAAGGCAAGTCGGTCCAAATGACGCCTTCAGCGGTCCGCACGACAGCGCGGCTCCCGCCCTCGCCCTCCACCGCCGCCGGCCGCTGCAGCGCGCCCAGCTCGCGCGCGTACAGCACCTGCGTGACCAGCCACGCCTGCACGGGGCTGTCGGCGGGCGTGACCTTCGCAGACTGCATCAAAATGTACCAGAGGTCGTGGAGGTCGAAGTCGAAGGCCTGCGCCGGCTCCGCCGACTGCGCCGCCCGTCGCGTGATGTTGGCCATGGACAGTTTGACATTGTTCCACAGATCGCTCGTCTCTAGCCCCATTTTCTTGTCGATGGCTTCTCTGACCCGGCGGCTCATTTCTTGCCGTGCCTGGATTTGCTTCTCGTCCATTTCGGGGGGGCGGGTTGAGTAGGGGACTTTTGTGCGCGTGTGCTGCTCCTGAGGATAATTGCAACAAAGGAGAAATGTAAGCGTTTGAAGGGCCTGGGAAATCTCACTGGTGCCCGGTCATGTTAGCGAGCCCGTGAGGAGAAATACGGTCCAGGATGCTTAGCCGAGAAGATTCCAGATCACATGGCAGAATCCGGATCTGCTGAGGTTGAGGTTGGCGGCCAAGGCCTGAGGCAGCTGTGCCGCCGGAAATGTGCCGTTTGGACGGCCGATGGGGAAAGAGTATACTAGCCGGGGGTTATAAAGGTAAAACGTTTGCCTTCTTGATTTTTCCCTTCTTGATGTGAAGGACCATATTCCGGATGCTCAGTTGTTGGCGGAGATGGCTATCCCTGTCGCAATGAATCATTGCTTATCGTGTTCGTGCGGGGTAAGTGATGGCTGATAATTCTTAAATCTGAGGGGTGGGATAGAGATTTTGAAGTACTCCGTATTTCAAAGGCACACATGCCAATGACGTGAGCGAATGCCAACGCTATACTTTTTCTTGGACACACTGATAAGTACGGTAAGGTCTTTTGTCCGAAGAACTTCAGTGTTGCTTTGACATCAGTGTTAGTTGTAACTCCCGTCTACTATTTTGTGCAGATATTTCTTCTCGAGACCTAAAAGCACTCGGAAAGCCTAGTGTAGGCACTTTCAATTTATTTATAAAGTTTGCAATTGGGTTCTGTGGACTGTCCTATGTTCCGAGGCTGTCGCCGCAAATTTCACACTCGATAGCTACCCGGAGTGGAAGCTCGCTTCCCCCGCTGACGCAACAAGTGGCTTACGTAGCGTCCGCCCGTTACGCATTGCGCACGTTCTCCCGTCACTTCTTTTTCTTCTTCTACAATCACTCGTACAAATGTTTTCCTCTCAACATCTTTGCGCGAATATACCATCGCCCCGTCCACTTCCGATTTCTCTCCGTGTTTCAACCTCCATCCCGTGGGCACTCAACTTCCGCCGCCGCGTTGAAATCCCCCTTTCTCCTCTCCACTGATCGACAGGAGAATGCTAGACGAGCAGCAAGACCGAATCCATCTGCAGCGTATCCTCGCGTGCGCCCGTCAGAAGATCTCAATGGGCGCCTGATGAGCTCTACTGGCCGGCGGTCCGCGCGGCCTAGTTGCCGAAGACGGAGGCGCATTTCGGCGTGTGAGACACTTTAGGAAGGCGTCGCTGCTCCTCTGTTTCTTTTTCCACGATATAAAGATGGCGACGACCTACTGTTCTGCGATGGTTGGCTAGAAGATCAAGCAGCCATGGTTTTCTCTCACCTCGCCCTGCTGGCTTCGGCCGCGCCCTTTGCCCTCGCAGCCACCAGCGGAAGCTTCAATGCCTTGTCCTTCAACGTCGCTGGATTGCCCCAATTCCTGCAGGGCAACGACGAGTCCGGCGACAAGACGTCCAACACGGCAGAAGTCGGCAAGCGATTCGCCCAGTACGGCTACGACATCATCCACGTGCAGGAGGATTTCAACTACCACGCGACGCTATACGAATACGACAACCACACGTATCGGACACCCACCAGCGGAGGCGTGCCCTTTGGTTCCGGGCTCAACACCCTGTCCAACTTTGACTGGATCGACTTTACCCGTACCAAGTGGGACAAGTGCTCCGATGCGTCCGAGTTCAACTGCTTCACGCCAAAGGGCTTTACCTTTATGCGCTTGAAGATTGACGATGGCGTATACATCGACTGCTACAACTTGCACACCGATGCTGGGTAGGCGACATGTGCAAGACCCCACTCCGCATCTAAACTAACATGCTCGACAGTACCGAAGAGGGCAACCAAGTAGCCCGCCGAGCCAACGTCCAGCAAGTCGCCGACTACATCGACACCTATTCTGTCGGCAACGCCGTGCTCGTCTTCGGCGACACCAACAGCCGCTACACGCGCACCGAGGACAACATCAACCTCTTCCACACGCAGAACAACCTCACGGACGCCTGGCTGTCCCTGGAGCGCAACAACGAGATCCCCACCGTCGAAGAAGTATGCGGCAACCCCGCCGAGAACAGCACCTGCGAGGTCGTCGACAAGATGTTCTACCGCGGCTCGCCCGTCCTCACCCTCAACGCCAAGTCCTTCGCCTACGACTCGCAGCAGTTCCTGTCCGCCAACGGCACCACGCTCAGCGACCACAACCCCATGCTGGTCGAGTTTGAATGGAGCTCCTCGGAGACCCTGCGCCAGTCCAACTTCATCGGCGGCCCGCACGGCGCCTGGTTCAGCGACAGCGCGAACCTGACGGCCAAGGCCTCGCCCAAGGGCGCCAAGCTCATCCTGCAGGGCCAGAACCGCCTAGATGCCGTGGCGATCACGCTGGGTGACGGGACGGCGCTGGCGCACGGCGGCACGGGCGGCGACGCCTCGGATCTGCAGCTGGCCGCCGACGAGTACGTCAACATGGTCTATGCCTGCCAGGACAAGTACAACGACCACACCCGCGTCTTCTACCTCGAGGCTAGGACCAACAAGGAAGGCCGCGTCACGGCCGGTGTTGCGACGAATGACTGTGCGACGTTTAATGCTCCGGAGGGGTGGGGGCTGGTGGGCTTTGTGGGCCAGGATGGCGACGAGATCGACCAGTTGGCTGTGCTCTGGGCGCCTGCGTGAACGTGGGATGCCGTGTTGAGAGTGCGATGAGTACGCTGTGGTCTTGATTCTTTAATGTGTTTAAATACCTTAACCTAATGCTGAGATGTTTTATGGTTGACGGTGGCAGATCTTCCGAACCTCGATGTGATAGCCGCGCCAGTTTGGTCTTTTGAATACTAAAAGCGATGCTGCCAAAGTTTCTCGATGACAAGAATGTAGTGCATTGGAGCATCGTATACGAGTAAGACAGCGCAGTCAGTGTCTTTTCTGGGGGATCTTCCCCGGCATTCCGCTTGAATAAGTCAGCCTCTCATCGCGATCGGCCAATGAGCATCCGCACTGGCCAGCATCTGCTCTACATTTTCCAAGAGCATCGCCATCGATACGAAGGCAACGGATAGTGTTACCGTCCGCAGCATGGCAAAAAGTCAAAATCCGAAAGCATCCTACTAAGCTCAACCTCCTGTATTTGGAACTAAAACTTTCGGAGCCTGATTAGAGTCGAGTTGCAATGTGCCCTGGGCTCAATATAGCCCGCGGTTCGAAAATTATGAAAGGTAAACGATGTTCTCTTCTCCTCCCTCTAAAACTTTGCTCTTTTTCCAAAGACAAGCGCATCGAACGTCCATCGAACACTGACTGACTCTGCAGCGGCTAGAGGAGCCACTGACAGATTGCGCCCGATATACGTAGACCCAGAAGTGAGACACGGCGTCGTTGTGGCGTTCTTCCCAAGAACCAAGCCCCCGCATTCCATTCTCAACCGTTCGCTTCAGAAACAAA
>NW_022983563.1:137337-163786 GCF_010093885.1 Aplosporella prunicola CBS 121167
GAGGGAGAAGAGGGCATCCAAAGCACAAGGAGAAACGAGAGAGATTCTACACTCTGCGGATGCCAGCGGGAGCCGGGCAGGGCAATCCATCAACGAGGCCAGAGAAAAGGCACACCACAATGTAACCACACACACAGCGGAAGCAGATGCCCCGAAATTGAAAAAGCACCCCACGAGTAGCGGAGGGCGGAGGCAGAAGGATAAATCCGCCCAGGAGTCGGGCCGCCCGTCAGGTCAGGCGGGCCGGGCGGCACAGTCCGGATCGCTTGGCTGTGATCTCGAAGGCTTGGCGAAGGATTCGATCTTCATTCGGAGCCTTGCATGCTTGACGACTCGAGACGGGGCAAGGCGAAAGGGGTTCGCGAGAATGCTGTCGGGGGTGTGGTGTGCATGCGCTCTGGAGAGATTGTGAGTCTTTGACCATAATCGTCTACCTATGTATCTCGTCTTTTGAAAATGCAAAGGTCGCGTTAAACGGCAGGACTGTGCGGACGCCCCTAAGCCCCACAGGAACGCAGATAAGCGTAACGAAGCTTATTAGCCCCCAGCTTAATTCGCTCAACTAAAGCTCCAACACCATAGCGTCTGCCCGACTCCAACTACCTACAGTAGGTAGGTAGGAGGTAACCTCCTACAATATGTAGCCCTCGCAGTAGTGCCCAGCCATCGGTGTGCTGCCGCCGCTGCCATCAGACCAACAAAGCCCGTCGGCCGTGGCGCACTCCCACCGGTCGAGAATGACCCGACAGCCAACCACTGGCCATCCAGACCAGACCGCTCGTCTTGGCAGGTCGCTAAGCGGCGCTGCGAGCAGGCGGGAAATAGCATGATGGGCGGGTTTTCTGCATGTCTGCTCCGCGGACCGGAGGAGCGCGGGCTTGCGGAGGCGAGAGAAGCGAGGGAAAAGTGGGGTGTTATGAGGGTGGGAGGAATTAAGACGTGGCGCTAGCGGCTGCAGGTACAGCGGCGACGGGACGGAACGGTTGAGACATTCTGGAGGTGGTGGCAACTGGCGTCGTAGTATAGGGCGTCGCCGCCGTTGCCACCACCGCCATCATCATTCGGCGCCTTCCTCCCACTACCGAAGGATGCGCCAAAGGCCCTGGTGCCGGACGCTGGTGGTGGTGAGCTGGTCCTGCCATTTCACCACACAATTTCAATTTCGCAACTCCAACGCCCGCCATCAAACACATAGGCTATAGCTGCGCGCAACAATTTTCTTCTCTATCCCCAAAAAGGAAAATGGTACACCACGTGCCGTTTCGGCCGAAGCGTCTGGCGTAGCGCCAGCGGGCGTCTGATTGGGCGGGCTGGGGCACGGTACCGTGTGGGGCAGGCTATACGAGACAGCTAACCCTCTGCCGAAGAAGCTTCACGATACCGGGCGGGCTTGAGCGGGTGGTGCAGAATCCTTCTGGTGCCTGAGCTACGCTTCCTACCTAGCGGCTGGTCGGAGAGCCCGACAGCCAGACTTCGCCCTCAGGTGATGGGCATGGAAAAGAGCTGTGCGTACAGACGTCTGGTCCGACCTCTGCGGACTTGAGCGCCGCGCTCGCTGCGAGATGGGTTTAAAAGGACGAGGGCCCGGTTGGAAGAGCTGCTCATCACTTCCCTAAGCATCGAGCTCATCGAAGGACAACATCAAAAATGTCAACTACTCATGGGTTGATGGTCCTGGCCAGCGGCTTGTCGCTGGTCATGGGCGTTGCGTCCAAGGCTGCGGTTGCCCATTACATGGTAAGTTGTTCGCTCTCCAGGTACGCAATGGATGATGACTGACCATGTCTGCAGCTCGGAAATGTCAACGAGGCCCATGTGATCCAGGATTTGAAAGACGCCAAGGCCGTGGGGTATGTCAATTGGTTCCCATCCACGCTCATGTGCCGACTCTCCTAACCTTTTCCCGCCGCAGCTTCGATGCCTTTGCCTTGAACACTGGCTGTGTGTCCGAGACCTGGGTGGACAAGTCGCTGGGCTTCATGTTCAACAACGCGGCTGCGAACGGCATGAAGGTCTACCTGAACATGGACCTGTACGCTTCGGGCGACGCATGCTACAACGGCGCCACGTGCTGCGGTGTCGGCAATGACTACTACGATCTCTGGAACAAGTACAAGAGCTCGGATGGCTGGTACAAGATCGACGGGAAGAACGTCGTCGGCAGTAAGCAAGCACCCTCGGAATGATGGCGAGGTTCTGATATACTAACGCCCCTGTAAAGCGTATTCGGCGGCCCGGTGGTCTGCGGTGGAGTTCACGGCGTTGAAGAAGAAGTGGGGTGACTTCTACTTCTTCCCCGACCTTGACGGAACCGAAGGCTACTACGAAGCTGCCGAGCCTTGGTGGGACCACTGGGGCACCGTCATCGACGGCATTGCCAGCTGGGAGAGCTCGTGGCCCAAGTACGGCAACTTTGGCGGCGCCTACCCCGGCGACGTGGGCATCGACACGCCGCAGGCCAACGCCGCGGCGGCGCACAGCAAGGAGTACATGATCCCCATCAGCCCGCTGCAGTACAAGGACGCGTACAAGACGAACCTGTACCGTCTGGGCGACATGAACCTGCCGGTGCGCATGGAGAACATCCTGGCCATGAGCCCGCGGCCCAACTACGTGCAGTTCCAGACGTGGAACGACGGGCCCGAGAGCCACTACATCGGCAACATCTGGAATGAGCAGAACTCGGACGCGCAGCCCTGGAGGTACATGAACCCGGACCGCTACAGCCACAAGGGCTGGCAGCCGCTGGTCGAGTCGTTCAACCGCGCCTTCAAGACGGCCGGCTCCACGGCCGCCAGCATGACGCCGCCCGGCAGCAAGCTCGTCGTCGGCTCCATGTGGTACCAGAGCTTCCCGCGCAAGACCGAGTGCACCGGCCCGTGGGGCCAGTACTCGGAGAAGCCGACCAACCTGGACGCCGGCGTCGAGGGCGTCTACTTCGCCGTCGTCATGAAGGCCGGCCTGCCCTCGGGCTACACGCTCAAGGTGTACAGCGGCAGCACCACGACGCCCGCCGTCTACTCGCTCAAGGCCGGCCTCAACTACGGCAGCGCAGAGGTCCTCAACAAGGGCGCCCAGTTCCTCGAGATCCTCGACCCCTCCGGCAAGCGCGTCGCCTCGGGCTCCGGCGGCATGTGCGTCGCCGCCTCCTGCCCCCGCGGCATCTACAGCCGCAACTACCACGTCGTCAGCGTCGAGGAGGGCGATGCCGGTTCGACCTGCACCCCTTGGCCCGCCGAGTCCGACGAGAAGGACCCAGACCCGGCCCACACCAGCACTGGCGTTGCCCATACTACTACTACTACTACTGCGCCCAGTACTCAGGAGACTACCAAGGCCCCTTCTGGAGATGGACTGAATAGCGACTGTGTCATGTTCCTGCCCCAGACTCCGCCAAAGGGTTTTGAGGGTTTGAGTTCTTGCAAGGAATTTTGCTATAAGCAAATGGGCGTTCCCGTTCCGGCGACTGAAAAGCATACCTTTACGTGCGGAAAGCAAGTGACGGCGGATTATACCGATCTCCCTGGATATCCTGGTGTCCAGACCGCTCCCGGCGATTGCTCGTGCTCAATGGACACGCTGGTAGAAATTGTCACAACGGCAGCGACCATTGTAGCCAACGTAAGTTAACCTCAAAGCACCCTCAGCGACGTAGATACTGACAATAGGCGCTAGTACGGCTGTGGTATATTGGCGGAATCGCTCAAGTTTGTGCTTCAAGAGGGCGTCAACTTCTTTACCGAGGGCGCTCCCGAGGAGCTCCACGGCACTCTGAGTACGTCAAAGCAGAAAGCCTACCGAGACTGTGGATGAGTGCTGACAAACAACACAGAAATGCTGGTCAAGTTGGCCAAGTACGTCGACAAGATCGAATCCGCGAAAAGTGCTGCGGACAAGGTGCCGGTGCTCAAAGAATTCACCAAGTATCTCAACGTCGACTACATTTGCGGATCGGACTACGAGCTGCCCGTTCCCGTTTCCGATGTCTTCGACACCATTTACCAGGTTGCGGACGTCGTGGCCGAACAAGGCGGAAAGCTTTATTTCCCCGAAGAGAAGCCCTAGGATGATGATGAGGATACGGGCAACATAAAAATTGGACATGTAATTTGATAGTAATCTAATCCGGCGGGGAATTTGACGACACTGGTTCTCCGTGTTTTGCACGTACCTAACTCATGCTTGCTTGCTTGCTTGCTTGCTTGCTTGTATGCTCAGTCAGCAATATCGTCCGCTCCCACCACAGGTGCAAGCCATTTTCTCAAGTCCAGCTCGACACATTGCTCCTTCCAGCTGATGCTGCGCCAAAGGCTCTGCCGCAAAAGAAGGAGAGATGACGCTCCGGCGTGCGCGAGGCGGTCGGTCGGTCGGTCGCACAAGGCGGTGGCGCCATGCCATCAATGGGAGGGTGACAGCTGCCACCACCACCACCACTACAACCCAGGAAAAGGAAATCAATCCGTGCGAGCGTACGAGCACAGGGAGGAAGGAAAGGGTGTAGGCGCATCGGAATGTGGAGGGGAAATGCGACATCCGCGCGTGTACGGTGTCTGGGTCTTCCCTTCCCGTCTGAGTCGCATGTAACTCGTTGCCGCCCCGCGCACGAAACCCAGTGCCTGTTTGCAGCAACGACATTTCGTTCGTACGTGGTACTCCACAGCTGCTCTGTTCCCACCGCGATGGCGTGCCTACTCAGTACTCTCTCTGCACCCTGTACCATACCAGATGTACCAGACGTACGTACCGAGGCATTCGCGCGCGACTCGGCGCCAGCGGTCTAGACAGCGCCTTGACGTCATCTCCCACGAGCCTCGGCACGCGCGTTGTTGGGGCGTTGTTGCAGCCAGCCAGCCGCGTAGCCGACGCCTTGACGCGCTGGCTGGCTGGCTGGCTGGCTGGCGGTAGGCGGTTGGCGGGAGCCAGATGATCCAACCGAGCGGAAGGCACCTAGCCACAGGCCGCGGCGGGCAAAACGTCCGACGACGAGGGGCGCACGGATCCGCCATCAGAGGCTACGTAGCGCTAGGCCTGGAAAGAATATCCCGCCGACGCCTTGGTCATTGCTAGGTGTGCTGAACGAACCTGCGAAGGCGTCAAGGTGTGTGGGCGTGAAGAGTCAAGAGAGAGACACTGGCCAATGGCGGCGCGGGCAATGTCGCTTAGAGCGATGTATGTTTGGGGATCAGCGTGTGTGTGTGCGCGAAGGAAGAAAAGGTTCACCGGCCTGGCGCCGGTTCCTTCGCTTGCGGCTGGCTGAGATGGGCGGCGGGTTCTAACAAAAAAAAAAGCATCGTCGGCCCTGGCTGGCATTTGGAATGCAGCAACACCACCATTACCCAGGACACGCATCTCCGATGCTGATCTGTGACACGAGGCAGATCGAGATTGCCGAGGCCGTGACGTCCGTCGATTTCGGAGACGGACCTGCAGTTTCAGGCAGCCCGTCCTCCGTCGCCTTTCCTGAACGGTGCGAGTCGAGTCGAGAGCCCGCTGCGCTGGGTACGGTAGGTAGGTATGCTCTCCAGCCTCTGCTGTATAACCACCACCACCCATCCATCCAGTCACGCACACACACGCACCAGTGCAGCTACCTACGTACCTACTCTCTCCTCCAGGCACGGCGCCCGCTCCCACACCAATAACCGCGCCCACTACTCAGCTCCTCAGCCATTATACCGATCGCCACCGCGCGTGCTCCCTGCGCAGCGCCACATTCCGCTTTTTTCCAAGAACGGGAATTGCGACTCTGCGCCCGGCCATGTCCCCAATGCGGCTAAGAAGCCCTCTCTTAGCTACCTACGCTGCCTCGCACTGCCTCGCCCTGCCCGCGGCCCAGCCAATAGCCGTCCTGAGAATGCCACGACCGTACAAGACGCCCCCTTCGCCGGGGACCTGTGCGCGCAGCCACGCTCGACCACGGCCCTCCGCCTACGTCAGCCCGAATCGTGATCTTGCCTTTTGCCTTGCTGTTGACGACCAAACCAGACGAGGGGGGAGGGCAGAGAGGGGGGAGCAGACTCTCAGGATGTATAAAACGGGCGGGCGCTGGCATTCCGTAGCTGAACCAACTCCTGCCTCCAGTTGAGCAAGAGTCACCACCACCACCACCACCACCTCCTCCTCCTCCTCCTCCTCCTCGCCGCCTTCGCTCTCGACCTCTCTCTCTCGGTCACCCTCTCTCCAGCCTCGCCCACAGCAACGATGCGCTCCTCGCTCCTCCTCGCGGCCGTCTGCGCGCCCTCCGCCCTCGCCTTCCCCTGGATGACTCCCGAGGGAATGGAGGCGCTGCTCAAGCACCCCGAGGCACGCGCCGCCATCGACCAGAAGCTGAAGGCGCACCACCGCGACGACGCGGCCAGCGAGCTGAAGAAGCGCCACGAGCCGCGCCAGCTCGGCACCGGCCTGCTCGGCGGCGTCGTCTCGCTGCTTGGTGGGTCTGTCGAGGCCGTCGTCGATAACCTCCTCGGCCTCATCCCGACGGATAAGGCTGTCGATGGCCTGACGCGCTTCCCGGAAGGTATGGCGTTCGTGTCTGTTCTGTGCAAATGCCTGAGTGCCGTGGCTGACTGTTGTGCGCGCGTCAGACGACTACCCCTTCCAGGCGCCTGGCGATACCGACCAGCGCGGCCCTTGCCCCGGCTTGAACACGCTCGCTAACCACGGCTGTACGTGACGCACATCCCTTCTCTTCTTTTGACTTTACTTGCGAGCGAGCATCCAAGCTGACTGTTCTGCGCAGACATTCCCCGCACGGGCATCGCTACCGTCGGCCAGATCAACGCCGCCACCGCGCGCGTCTTCAACATGGGCGACGACCTGTCGTCGCTGCTAGCGATCGGCGGCGCCCTCGACGGCGGCGACGTCCTCTCCCAGAAGATGAGCATTGGCGGGCCCGACGACCGCGTCGGCGTCCTCAACGGCGCGCTCAACAGCCTCCTGGGCACGCCGTCGGGCATCTCCGGCCACGGCAAGTTCAACGAGGGCGACGCCTCGGCCACCCGCGACGACTTCTACCTCGCCGGCGACAACATCTCCTTCAAGCCCGAGCTCTTCAAGCAGCTGCACCAGCAGGCCCTCGCCAAGGGCAACGGCACCTACTCCGTCGACGCCATCAAGGAGCACTTCAAGAACCGCTACGCCGCCAGCAAGGCCGCTAACAAGCAGTTCTACTTTAACGTGCCCAGCGCCGCCGTCGTCATGGGCGCCTACTACTTCATCCCGGGCTTCTTCTCCAACGGCACCATTGGCGCCGGCGGCGTCGCCAACGAGGCCTCCATCACGTCCTTTTACGGCGCAAAGCCCGCGCGCGACAACGCGTGGAACGACATCGACCTCGACTACACGCACGTGCCCGAGCGCATCCCGGAGGCCGGCTGGTATCGCCGCAGCACGCCCATGACGGTGCTCGAGGCCGTCGGCGGCATCCTCGACGTCTACCTGTACGCGCTCCCCGCGCTGGGCGGCTCCGGCGCCGACGACAGCTGGGTCGTCGGCCCGCTCGACCTGCCCACCTCGGCCCAGGGCCTCTCCTGCTTCCTCTACAACGCCATCTACGCCAACTTCCCCGCCGAGCTGTACAACACGGTCAGCCTGCTCGAGAAGATCGTCAACACCCTCTCCAGCACCATCGTGCCGGGCTACAAGGCGCTTGGCTGCGAGGTCAACTTCCCTGACGCCGAGGGCTCCAAGGCCGCAAAGTGGGAGGACTACGTGACCAAGTATGTTGGGCCGGCCAAGCTGAACGCCACCGGTAGCGGGTGGTACCAGAAGTCGTAGGGGCGGAGATGTGTGGCTAATGAATCTGAGATGGGGAGCGTTGTTAATAATCACAATAATGACTTGTAGCGATGGATATTTCAAATAATGAACAAACAAGGACGTGTTAATTCAAACTGCAGATGGAACGAAGCATCGTGAACTGGCGAGCTACGCGGACGTGATTGATCAAAGCATCGGATTGCTTGTCACATGTTTGTGTGTCGCAGTCGTGTCCCGCAGCCAATTGTTTGTTGTTGTTCTTTGTCCCATCTGCTTGTGACGCGTTTCGACTAATGCGACAAGACGAGTGGACGACGCGCGCAGCGACCGGGGGAGCGGGGTTCTTAAGCCGCCGCGAGCCAGCCTGGTGCCTAGAGAGAGCAGCAACCTTTCTCCACCTACCTAGTTATCAATAATCCTTCGACCCTTGAGCCAATCATCATCATCATCATCATCCATCAGCAGCAGCAGCAGTAGTAGCCATGTCCGAGCGTGGTCGTGGGCGCGGCGGTGGGGGCCGGGGACGCGGAGACTTCAACCTGCCTTCGCACCCGCGTGGCGGTGGGTATGCTGGCCGCGGCGGTGGCGACAGAGGCGGACGCGGCGGCGGTGACTTCAGAGGAGGCGGCAGAGGAGGAGGAGGTGGGAGAGGCGGATTTGCGGGACGGGGTCGTGGCGAGCCGATGGTCTTCAGGTGAGAGTGTGTTTCGTTCCTTCCCTCTGAATCCGCACGCACGCGCGCTAACACGTGCTCTCGCGTCTCGCAGCCATGCCCCCGGCGCCCCCGTTCCCGCGCCAGACGATCGTGTCGCCAAGATCGAAGCTGCGACCGAAACGTCGCTGAAGGCGGTCAAGTCCAAGGCGGCGTCGATGCCGTTGCGCCCGGGTTACGGTACCCAGGGTCGCGCCATCGTGCTGTGGACCAACTACATGGAGCTGGTCGCTAAAGGCGACCTGCCGCTCTACCGCTACGACATCGACATCACCGGCGACCGCGAGCCCAAGGGCAAGAAGAAGAAGCGCGTCATTGAGATTCTGCTCGAGGAGAACTTCGCTGCCCACGGCCGCGACATCACCACCGACTACAAGTCCAACGTCATCAGCAAGAACCCGCTCGAACTCAACCCCAACGGCTACACCGTCCAGTACCGCGCAGAGGGCGATGACGAGGCCGACGAAAATGCCCCCAGGTACCGCGCTCGCCTGCAGCAGACGGGCACCCTGACCGTCTCGGAGCTGGTGTCCTATCTCACCTCGACCCAGGCCAACGTGCTCCTCGAATCCAAGGAGCAGATGATCCAGGCCCTCAACATTGTCGTCGGCCACCATCCGAAGGCCAATCCAAACATCGCCTCTGTCGGCGCGAACAAGCACTACAACTTCGCCGCCGCAGGCTCCGAGACCTTCTCTCTGGGCGCCGGCCTGCAGGCCATCCGCGGATACTTTGTCAGCGTGCGCGCCGCCGCGGCCCGCATCCTCGTCAACGTACAGGTCAAGCACGCGGCCTTCTACTCGGCTGGTCCGCTCGAGCGCCTCATCGAATCGTACAAAAGCGAAAACGGACCGAACGTGTTCAGACTGGCAAGCTTCCTCAAGAAGGTGTCGGTTGACGTGACGCACATTGTGCGGAAGAACAAGGCTGGCCAGCGCGTGCGCCGCGTCAAGACCATCTGCAACTTGGCCTCGCGCGGCGACGGCAGCGGCTTGGAGCACCCGCCTATCGTGCCGGCCATGGGGGCTGGCGCCAAGGACGTCCAGTTCTACCTGGATGCGCCGCCTCAGGGCGGCGCTGGCAAGAAGGGGAAGAAGGCCGCGGCGCCTGCGAAGCCTGCGTCGCAGGGCAAATACATCAGCGTCTACGACTTCTTCAAGCAGACGTACAACATCACCATCCGGGACCCGAAGATGCCCGTCGTCAACGTCGGCAGCCGCCAGTTCCCATCGTACCTGCCCGCGCAGGTCTGCGAGGTCGTGCCGGGGCAGCCGTCGAACGCCAAGCTCACCCCGAGCCAGACGCAGCAGATGATCCGCAACGCGGTGCGCAACCCGGCGCTGAACGCCCAGTCCATCGTCTCTGCGGGCGCGCAGGTGCTGGGCGTGAACCCAACGAACCCAACCCTTAGTGCCTTTGGCATCGGCATCACTCCCAAGCTGCTGACGGTCCAGGGCCGCGTGCTCAACAGCCCGGGCATCAAGTACTCGGGCAACAGGACGGTCAACCCGCGAGCCGGTAGCTGGAACATGTTGGATAAGACGCGGTTCTCTGTGCCCGAGAAATTGCAATCGTGGACTTGGCTCTGGATCGCCACGCCTGGCACGGCGAATCTCTGGACGGATCCGAAGCAGATCGTACCCAAGCTCACCGAGTTCCATGAGAAGCTCAGAGAACTCGGCATGAACGCCAACATGTGCAGCCCAGGTAGTCGCATCAACGTCACCCCAGACAACGCGGAGGCGGTCATCGACACGAAGATCCACGAGATCGTCAACCCTAAAAACCCTGCCAGCCGGCCTAAGCTCATCCTTGTCATCATTCCGCCCAACAACGCCGTCATCCGCAACCGTGTCAAGTACGCGTGCGACGTCAAGGAGGGCATCCTCAACGTGTGCGTCATCGGGGCAAAGTTTGCCAAGGCCAACGACCAGTACATGGCCAACGTGGCGCTGAAGGTGAACCTCAAGGCGGGCGGGACGAACCAGACGCTGGAGCCGGCGAAGCTGGGCCTGCTGGCCGAGGGCAAGACCATGGTCGTCGGCATGGACGTGACGCACCCGTCGCCCGGGTCGGCGAGCAACGCGCCCAGCGTCGTCGGCATCGTCGCGTCCGTCGACAAGCAGTTTGGCCAGTGGCCCGCCGACCTGCGCATCCAGACGGCCCGCCGCGAGATGATCGACCAGCTGGACGCGCTCATGCAGCGCCGCCTCAAGCTGTGGGCCGCCCGCAACACCGGCGCCTATCCCCAGAACATCCTCGTCTACCGCGACGGCGTCAGCGAGGGCCAGTACCAGCTCGTCCTGGACAACGAACTGCCCGCCATCCGCGCCGCGTGCAAGGCCCTCTACCCGGCCGCGCAGCAGAAGCAGGGCGTCCCGCGCATCAGCATCGTCGTGGTCGGCAAGCGCCACCACACGCGCTTCTACCCCTCGGCAACGGCCGACGCCGACCGCAGCAGCAACCCGCCCAACGGCACCGTCGTCGACCGCGGCGTCACGGAGCAGCGCAACTGGGACTTCTTCCTGCAGGCGCACACGGCGCTGCAGGGCACCGCCCGCCCGGCCCACTACTACGTCGTGCACGACGAGATATTCACTTCCCGCGGGGCCGCCGCCGCCGACGCCCTCGAGCAGCTCACGCACAACTTGTGCTATCTCTTCGGCCGCGCGACCAAGGCCGTCAGCGTCTGCCCCCCGGCCTACTACGCGGACCTGGTCTGCGAGCGCGCGCGCCTCTATCTCGCGGGCGTGTTTGATCCGAGTCTGGGGGCGAGCCAGGAGGGCAGCGTTGTTAGCGGTGAGGCTGGGGGGCGCGAGATTGATGAGGGCGAGGTGCGGATTCATGAGCGCGTGAGGGATGCTATGTTCTATACTTAGGTGGTGGTGGGTGGTGGGAGGGATTTGAGCGAAATTGATTGATTGACTGAGGCGATGTTGGATGGGGGATGGGGTTTTTGGATGGTGGGTTAGGGCGGACAAATTGCTTGGATTGGATTGGAGGATCTTGGACTTTTTGGACATTTTGGACTTCTTGGAGTTGGGTTTTGGATAGGTGGTTGCCAGGCAGTAGGTAAATCCATCGCTTGGATAGGTATTGATATGAATGAATGACACGGCCTTTTTCTTTTCTTTTTTTTGATGGTGGATTTGGTTTGTGTCTGCCTGTGTGATTGTTTGTTTAATTGTTTGAGCGCTGGGTTTTATTCTTGATAGGAGAACTAGTTAAACTATAAAGAATAAAGACTGTTTTTGCCTGTCTACCTACCTAGGTGCCCTTCGCCTATCTATATATTTGTAGATCGGAACGCGTGTTACGGATGGGGGATTGGGCTGTTGGAGTATGGGTTTGTAGGTTTGTGGGCTTGAGGTTGAGGTTGGGATTATGGTAGGGTAGAGTAGAGGTATAGTATACTAAAGCCTATTCTCTCGTCTCGTTCGTTCAATCTCGTTATCTACATCCTCCTATGTACATACCTTCCAGCCTGTAGCCACTCACTCCGCAAGCAAACAAAACAATAGTAACAAGCAGCCTCCCCAACCACAGCCAATAATCCGTAGGTACAGTAACCACCACCGCAACGCCAACGCCAACGCCAACGCCAACGCCTCTCCGCTCCTACCTAGTCAGCCCCGCATCGCGCAATAACGCCGAAAGTCGAAAGTCGAACCCCCCAGGCTCCGACCGGAGGCCGGAATGCGGAGGGTGTTAATGGGGTGGGAGGGTGCTGATAGGGTGGGGGGAAGGGGGTGTTGATTGATTGATTGATTAGACACAGACACAGACACAGACACAGACATAGGTAAGTACGCATCGTATCGTATCGTGTAGGCAGGCAGTGCGTGCATTCCCGGCTTATTCCCGCCTCTGTATGTGCCCAGGTACGGAGTACGGTAGTCCAAGAGGAGCCGCGCCAAGCGCCACCCCGTCGGTTACTCGTCAGCATTCCGCATTTCGCATTCCGCATTTCGCAGGGCAGGATAGCCAATATTTGTGGGGTTAGTTAGCGGGGCCGTGTAGGCGCGCCGACGGCTCTGCGGGAGGGAGCCATTGCTGTGTGAGGTGTGTGTCGCTGGCTGGCTGGCTGCAAGCTGTACTCCGTACCAAACTGACCCGGCCTCGGCCTCGGCCTCGGGCTCCGACTCGTACCTATGTATGTATGTATGTATGTGCTGTTTGCTTGATGCCCTTCCACGGATACGGCGTACGGAGGACGGGCCGCTCAGCTGCTGCTATGTAGGAGTATTGTTTGCCCGTAGATAGATGGTGCTGCGGCTGCTGTCTCAGTCGCCTATGTACCAAACAAGTCTGGTACATACCAGCAACGGGCCAGCTCCTTAGGAGGGAGGTACGGATTAGGCAGCGGTAGCAGCAGCCACGGTGCACACAGCCGCGGTCTGGACATCAACATCAGGGCACCTAGGTAGTTACCTACTCCAGGATGAGCACGCCCTCAGGTGATTTAACTGGCAGTCTGGAACGAATCGGCGTCGCAAGCAAAATGTCCCCGTCTGAGACACCAAACCAAGCGCCCCAACAAACCTCCGCCGCGCCGCCAAAAGCCCCAGACCTCAAACAAGAGCTGCGACGTGCAGCGGAACCGCCGGGCGGCTCTCCGCGTGCCATGACGACGGGGTACATACAACACGTCGTTCCCCCATTCTTCGCGCGCGCTTACCGTGACCTTGCGCGTCGGAGTACTGGGTCGGTAGGAAGTTTGTTTTTTTCGCGCCCGGCGGGTCGTCTAGTCTAGGAGCCTGGAGTTACGGGCCGGTTATTCTGGCGCTGTCGGAGCGGAGGTTTCCCCTCACTTACTTACCTCTCCGCCTACATGGTTATGGCTATGCCGCTGCTGTGCTGCGCCTCGTTTGTATGTGTGTGCCTATGTATGGAGTAGCCTAGCGCACACGTGGGCGCGACCAGGGGGGGACGTCGTATACGGTGTTTTAGGAGAGAAAAAAAAAAAAAAAAAAAAAAAAAAAAAAAGAGAGAGAGGACAAATAATGGGTGCCTAGATGAAAGAAGGGCTTCCTCCGTGGCCGCATAAATCAATATCTCAATGCGCTGCTGTGGATATTAGGTGACACCTAAACCGCACATTTGATAGAGTGCAGCAGCGCAATAGGTCGTCGGAGAGTCGATCTGAGATGATACCTTCCCCTTCTGCGCGCCGATCTTTGCACTCTTGGGTACAATACGGCGCGCTGCCAGTGTTGGTCCTGCCACAAACACCCTGGGGCTGCGAAGCCACTGATTGTCGGATTGACGACGCGATGGCTCGATGTGCACACACCCAGACACTCTATCGATCACTCGATATTGGATCACCGCCACTGGCAACATTGTCTTTATTGCCACTGCCATCATCATGATGGTTTGGGTCCAGTGTTGGTGTGGCAAGATGGCATGATTGATGAGGGCGTGTCTCCTTTTCCGTGACTCGCATGCATGAATGCCATGATGCCAGAGAGCAGGACTCCCTGCTCATTGACGAGAGAGAGAATACGGCACTCTGCCATACTGAATGCACTCCTCTCCACGATCCAAGATAGAGATCCAGCAGTGTGGCAGCCCAGTAATCGGCACCCGTCCAGCGATGAACCTCGTTCTGGCGGATTGCGCAAGCAAACACATCGGCCACCGTCAATTCAGATCTTTTGCCTGTTGCCTCGACGGAGAGGGAGGCAACCCCCGACCACCGTCACCGTCAATTCAGATCTTTTGCCTGAAGCTGCGAGCAAGGCAACCAACTGACCTGCCGAACAGCGACCATGTTTAGCACTCCCGCCCTCGCAGTGTCAGGCTTTGTGACTCAGTGAGCAACGGCGCTGAACTGTTTGCTCTGTGATTCCCACAGAAGTTGACGGGAGGGGGCGAAAGACAGACAGTCAATCAGTCAGTCAGTCAGGCAACCTCCCGCATCCCCTCCCCTTCTTGCTTGCTTTTTTTTGCCGCCTCCTGAACAAAAAACCCGGCGGCCGAAGGGTAGCTACAAGTCCGACGGGCTCGACGCATTCCGGCTGCCAACGGTGGTGATGGCCCCACGGCGGGAAGGGGGGTCCCTTGCTGTGCCGCCGCTGACGCCTGACGGGAAAGGTGATGAGAGTTCCACGTTGTCTCGGGGCGGGCAAGATCAGCTGGCCATTCCGTCGGCACGTCGGTCAGTTTCCTGCGCGAATGTTCTCGACCCCCGAAACAGGTCTGTCGGCGTCTCTTCACGGACGCGCTATGAGCCCATTCACGACTTCTTCAGCATGAAGGCATGAAGGGGGGAGGGATGAGCAATTCCCGCATGTCCCGTGGATGATGGTGGCCAGCGTGGCATGCGGGTTGCATCAAGATTCGAGGCGGACCGCGCGAGTGGAGCGGTAGCTACTGGCGGAACATTCGATGGGCTCGCTGGCGGGTTCCGGCGGGAACCTGCACCCCAATCTCCGTCGCATGGGATAGAGAGAAGCGAGGATGGTGCTGGAAGGGGCGAAGATGTTCGCGACGGTGCTGGGTAGCGGTGAGATCGGGGGCCGCCAAGCTACGAGGATGGTAATGCTCCGCCACCTCCTGGGGCAGCTTGGCAGGGCGTTCCGCCGTGATCGTCGTCAGCGATTGCTTGCGGCATTTGGAGGTCGGAGAGGTGGTAGAGTGTGGTCACTGGTCGGTATACCGAGCCGCGCGGCCTTGCACGGCACGTTTCACCTTGATGCCAGCCGATGCGTGCCAAGAAACCTTGGCGGACTTGGCTTTTTCCACCTCTTGGCGTTTCATGCGGATTTCCCACCAAACACTCCGTCTCAAACTCTCCCGCTCAGGCACCGATCGTCCCCCCGTGCTATATTACAGCCACCGATAAGGAAGTTTGGATGACGTTCCCGGTCTGTGCTGTCACACCCGACTGGGGTTCATCGCCGATCCATTCCCCATCCGTGCCGCCTCAGCACCACCACGTCCACCATCTACCGCCATCTACCGCCTCTCCCTGACTGCCTTGGCAGGATTCAGAGAGCGAGAAACAGAGTCCCTTGCTCTTTCCCATGGTATCCGTGCCAACGGCCTCACCACGACGTTTCGAAATCTTCTCCGCAATGCCAAGGGCCGTAGATTGAAGCCTCTATTGCACAGGAGTATGCGGACTTGTCTGGAATCCGGACCGCAAAGTCATGCAACCGCCGGCGAGAGCTGTATAAAGACGGTGGGCGCTGCAGCAAGAATGAGAACCATCAACACACGCCGGCCGCTCATTCACTACCCAACTTCACACTTTTTTAACTCTCTTTAACAATTCGAATCGATCTGTGATCATTCTTTCCACCATAACAACCATCAACATGTTCGCCAAGGTTTTCGTTCCCCTTCTCGCTGCTTCCAGCATCGCCGCGGCTGCCACCAGCAAGCCCCGCACCGCCACCTTTGGCAAGAACCTCGTCCGCCGTGCGGACTTCCCCATCCCGGACTCCACCGGCAACGAGACCTTCGATGAGGGTAAGTAGTGGCAGCAAGCAACAAACAAACAAACAATCTTAGACACAAACTAACTCGGGCACAGCCAAGGAGATTGACGGCGAGTTCGACGGCGAGTACAAGACCTTCGGCCGTGGCGTCAGCTGCACTGGCCAGGACGAGGGTGGCGACTCTGACGCCGTCTTCATCCTCAAGGATGGTGCCACCCTGAAGAACGCCATCATCGGCTCCGACCAGATCGAGGGTGTCCACTGCGAGGGCAGCTGCACCATCGAGAACGTCTGGTGGGAGGCCGTCTGCGAGGACGCTCTCTCGCTCAAGGGTGACGGTGACGCGACCATCACTGGCGGCGGTGCCACTGGCGCCGACGACAAGGTCATCCAGCACAACGGTGCCGGCTCTGTCACCATCGACGGCTTCACCGTCACCGAGTTCGGCAAGCTGTACCGCAGCTGCGGCAACTGCGACCAGAACGGCGACGCGCGCACCGTCACCATCAAGAACGTCAAGGCCACGAACGGCAAGTCGCTCGTCGGCATCAACTCCAACTACGGCGACACTGCCACCCTCTCCGACACCTGCGCTACCTCCGTCAAGGAGATCTGCGTCGAGTACGAGGGCACAAACGACAACGACAAGGAGCCCGAGGAGGTCAGCTCCGGCCCCTCCGACGCCTGCATCTACACCGACCCCCTCCCCGAGTGCTAGACGCCTCGTGGCAATGGGCCTGCGCGCCGCTGAAGGGATTTCAGCCGCCATGGCGCTGTTGTGGTGGTGGACACTTCTCTGGGCGACTGCACCTTTTGCTTCGTCTTCATCTTCTTTTCGCTTCTGTACCTAGCATTCCTTTCTTGTATCTAAAGCCGCAAAAAAACCAAAATATAGGGACATGAGGCCTGGCTTCGTGTGTGTTTTGAGAACTTTTGTTTTCCCTGCTGTGTGAACTGAAGATTTTTGCTACCGCCACCATGACTACTACTGCAAAGTGATTGCTCGGAATGAGTGAAGTGAGGTGGGCATTTGGTTATAACTGATATGCGCGATGCGCGAGATCACAGCGGGGAACGCACAAGATGCATCGGAATGGATTAAATAAACTCTGCCGTTTGAGTCCCTGTCTGCAATCAATTAACGTTTAAACAAAGTTTAATCTTCGCTGCGCCTATGTCATGTACGTGGTGGGAAGGCGTGCAGCGGGTCTCTCTCTCGGTTCTGCGTAAGCTGGCGATGGTTGCGTGCGTGCGTGCAGGGGAGTGGGAGTGCACGGTTCGGGTACCGCGCGGCTGCTGCGTGGGATGGTGGGATGTGGGAGGAAAGAGAGGGAGTTGTGGCGGTGCGATGGCTTGTCTGCCTGTGCTACATTCGTCGTGTGCGGATATTCTTCTCTGATCGGCTCTGCGGCTCTGGGTTTTGGAAGCGCCGGGATATAGAGCAGGAGAATGCGTCGAGTGTGGTTTATTGCCGCAGGGACATGCTGCGTAGACCAACGTTGTTGTTGCTTTGTGTCAGTACTTGTGGCGGTACTACCTATGTAGTTAATTATATATCTATATTGTAGTTTTATTTCTTGTAGGTTAAGAAACCCAAGAGAAAGAGAGAAAAAGAGAGTAGATATTAGAGAGTTTCTGTGAGACTTGTGCTCAGTGGGTGCTGGTGCTGTACCCGGCTGCTGGTTAGTTTTACGGTTTTTTCTCTCTCGACACGGTTGTCTCCGAAAGAATTGATAGCTTTAAGCTCACCCCAGATCCAAAATCTAGACATGCTAAATACATATCGGTAGAGTGTAATCAGTCTTCCCGACGGACTTGTTTGTCTTGATGGCAAACGGCCTGTGTATTTCTTCATTTCGCATCCGGCGTGGACAAGAGAAGGAGACATAGAAGACAGGCATTTAAGGTATGTTTGTGTTTTGACTTTTGTGTTATGTCTTCTTTTTTTAAAAAAAAGAAAGGAGAGAAAAAAGAGTCGTCTGGAACGGCAACGCATTCACTTACGATAAGCAACTTTTCTTTGACGTTCCATCGCGCGGAGCAACAATCCCTTACACGCGTGGTTTGGTTTTAGCCATTTTAGCCGGCGGGCGTGTCCGCAAGTCTCTCGCGCGAGGGCGGATGGGTTGCCTATTCCGGTAATCCGGGCGTGGCAGAGACAAAGTCAACAAGCAGCAACCCGGCAGTTTCTCGCCATGTGAGCAGTTGGCTGACCCTGATCGGCGGGTTATACGATAGCCTCCTGGCGCATATGCTGAAGAACTTGCGGGACGGCATTGCGGTCGGTAGGTAGACGAGCATGCTTGTTTTCCCCGAGAGGGCATTATCGGAGAATTATTCTGGGGAAAAGAAGAAGGAAATCCAAACGGGTATCGCCTCTACAAGCAAAGCCGTTCAAGACCGAATAGACGTCCTTGCGACTCCACAAATCTCCGCTACGTCCAGTCTCAAGTGTCAGCTCAATTGAAGTCAAAGTAAGAGGAGGGGTTTGCGCGGGAACTAGCGGCTTAGCGGCGAGGATGATGGCTGATGGCTGAAAGCAAGGCGGCTGCACGATGCCTGCAAGCCATCTCTCGGCGCCGCCGTGACCCGTCACGCCACCATGCACCTGCAACTGCACATGCGACGCCAGAAAATTTTTGTCCCTCGCTGTTTGTATCGCGATGGGGTTGCGGGGGGTTTGAGGCTGGAATGGGGCTCAATGGCTTTGGGGGAAGTTGGTAAGTGGTTTGTTTGCATACTCTTGTGACTGTGATTGCAGTGAGGGTCACTTCGAAGTAACTTCTACCTACTCTGGTGTTGATTGTTGATAGTTGTACGACATTCTACAGTTCCCTCTCACCTTCCCCCGCGCGGAGGGAAGGCCGAGATATCTCCACAGCAAGCGGTGGCGGCATTATTTCACGCTAGACCCCGCACCGGGGGGGTCTCCATTCCATGTAACGTGCCCCACGGGGACGATGAACGTCAGTAGCACGCGGCTTACACAGACTTTTGCCGGCCGCCGTCATGAAGCGACGCGTACATGAACGAGCGGTCCACACAACTCTTGGGGCTTCCCCAGATCAACGGTCCGCATCGTCAGCCTCTCCACCGCCATGGACACACACTCAAGCTGGAATGTCGCGCACAAGCTCGAAAAGGGCAGCCTGCTCGGCGCCATCAACTGCGTGGCAGCGCTGTCCATCTTCTTCTTCGGCTACGACCAGGGCATGATGAGCGGCGTCAACAACGCCAAAGACTACGTCGATCTGATGGGCTTTGGGTATGTCGTCCCGGAGACGCGCGAGACGGTCGTCACCGACAGCCTGCTGCAGGGCGGCATTGTCTCGGTGTACTACCTTGGAACGCTGTTTGGTGCGCTGCTGGGCGGCTGGGTCGGCGACAAGCTGGGGCGTATCAGGACAATTGCTGTGGGTGCGGCATGGGCTGTCTTGGGCGCTGCGCTGCAGTGCTCGGCGCAGAATGCTTCGTGGATGATCTGTGGTGAGTGCCTCCGCTCTGTTGCAAGGTGCATCTCTGACAACATGGACAGCTCGCGCCGTCAACGGCATTGGCACCGGCATTTTGAATGCGATCGTGCCCGTCTGGGCCACCGAAACCGCAGAGCACACGTCGCGCGGGCAGTTCATCGCCATTGAATTCACCCTGAACATCTTCGGCGTCGTCGTCGCCTACTGGCTCGAATTGTAAGCCATCAACACATAACGCCCGATCTCCAGACATGCTAACACCCCACCAGCGGCCTCTCCTACATCGACAACGGCGAGTCCGCCTTCCGCTGGCGCTTCCCCATCGCCTTCCAAATAATCCCGCTCTTCCTACTCTTCGCCGTCGTCTGGTTCTTCCCCGAATCGCCACGCTGGCTCGTCCGCCAAGGTCGCGACGGCGAGGCGCGCTACATCCTGAGCCGATTACGGGGCAGCAACAGTGCAGAAGACGCGGCGCGGGCTGACGCCGAGTTCCGCGACATCCAGGCCATAGTCGAGATGGAGCAGACGACGCAGAAGCGCAACTCGTACTTCCACATGTTCTTCGGCATCGGCTCCGGGAAGCTGCACACGGGGCGGCGGGTCCAGCTGGTCATCTGGCTGCAGATCATGCAGGAGTGGGTGGGCATTGCGGGCGTGACGGTCTTTGCGCCCACCATCTTCTCCATTGCGGGGTTTGACAGCGCAAAGAGCCAGTGGATCTCCGGCCTCAACAACATCTTCTACATGTTCTCGACCCTCGTCTGCGTCTTCACGCTCGACCGCATCGGCCGCCGCTGGACGCTGTACTGGGGCGCCGTAGGGCAGGGCATCGCCATGTTCCTGGCGGGAGGAATGTCGCGGGCGGCGCTGAACGCGCGAGAGGCGGGCGACGCCAGCGCCGCAAGCAGTTACGGCGCCGCGGCCGCGTCGTTCGTCTTCATCTTTACGTCCATCTTCGGCGCCACCTGGCTCACCGTGCCATGGCTGATTCCGGCAGAGATCTTCCCGCTCGAGGTCCGCGCCAAAGGAAACGCATGGGGCGTCGTGGGTTGGAGCATCGGGAACGGCTGGCTGACGCTGCTGTGCCCCATTATGTTCGGGTCCATCAGCGAGAAGACTCTGTACATCTTCGGGGCGTGCAACGTTGCCGTAATCCCCATGGTGTGGGCTCTGTACCCCGAGAGCAACCAGCGCACGCTCGAGGAGATGGATCTGCTGTTTGCGGCAGATACGCCCTGGGTGTGGGATGCGGAGCGGAATTTTGCGCGGCTTAAGGCTGAGCAGTATAACACGAAGAAGACGACGGGTAAGGTTACTGCTGCGTTGGAGGTGGATACCCTGGAGAAGGTTTAGATTAGCTTTACGAGTAATGATGTGATGATTATCATGGTGACGTTCTGCTTTGCAATTTGGCCAGTGAAGCGTTGCTTGCAGAGATGTGAATGTTTGGCTTGATACCCATTCTTATAGAACTGTTGGTTATTTGGATGGTAAAGAGAGAGCCTTATACGCTCCGATTGATGTGAAGAGGACTGTTGAAATCCGCCAATCTATCGGTTTGCCGAGCGTTGCAGATTTGTATTTTTAAACAATAAATTATTTTTTGGAGAGGAGAGCAGGAAGCCCGTCTCGAACGTTGGAGGTGCGGCGTATGAACTCTTGAGCAACATTAACCTACCCGATGAAGCTAACATCACCCATCGGGAATAGATACGAAGGCAGACATTGATCTTCGCAGATAGCATTTCCCATGCTGTAATACCCCAACATTCCCGCAATAAATGCGAATGCTCCGGCAGCTTTTTTGACCGTGACGGCCGTGTCTGCCGCGCCGTCGGCGGCTACAAAGTAACTGGCGCCCAGAAGACAGAGGTAGATCTCCAGAGCCGTGTAAGTGGCGATTGTCACAATGTTCCTGTGGCGTTTGTTAGTCGTTTGTTTAGAGTTACGCGCTCGAATACGTACGTGGTGAGAGACCCAAGTAGGAAAAAGGTATTAAACACGGTCCATACTGTTCGTCCGTTAGCAACCACAATTGAATGCTTTGTTATTATAGACATACATATACAAAAGAAGCCAAGCGCATTGTTGTATCCAATCGTGTCGTCTCCAAAGGTATAAGAAACTCCAAACAATGGCGTCAGAATGGCGCCAAACCCGCCGTAAAACATGCCTAAAATTCGATATCAGCAAGACTTTCCAAGGGGGTTCATCATGGAGAGTTACCGTAAGCACTAAAAACAGTATAGTTGTAAGAATTCCCGCGCACCAGCTCCCATTGCGCGGAGAGAACCATGCCGATGCCTGCGATGAAGAAGAAATTGCCAATGAAAGCGTTTGCCGTCGTAAGTCCGCGCCATTCCATCAAAGTACAGGAGAGAGTGGTGATGGTAGTTGCAAAGGCACCCAGCGCAAATGCGGTCTACACACGTGCATCAAGTCAGCGGTGATGTTTCTCTTCGGCCAAAAGACAGCGGTGATGCAGCAGCGTACAGGATTGCCCAAACTTCTACCACCAATCCACGAATGTCGTCCAGGCTCATCAACGAAAGCTTTAGCATTAAGTCTTGCCCTCCTTGTCGCGCTCGTCGCCGTAGGTGGACTCGACGAATCCATTCCAGCTCTCGGCGTCGTTCTCTGGTGGCGTGACCTTCTTGACGATCCAGTGCACCAAGATCGTGCAAACGGTGATCCAGACAAGCACGTTGGCCTGCTCCAGCAGCGGCCCTAAATACTCCTTCTTGTCGCCCAGCAGGTGCGATGCCGCGCACAGCAGCCGATCGGCCATGGGGTCGTCGGCAGGGCACGGGGACGGGGAAGCCATTGCGCGGGTTAGAGCGGGTCCGAAAGCTTTGTCGCGAAGAAAGAGTTTGGAGATGCGCGCAGAACGTGACGGCTGGCTTTCTCGCTTTTTGGCGGGCGGATGGGCAAATGAGTACGTCGTGGTCGTCGTGGTCGGCCTGCCGCTTTTATAGACTCGGCATCTCGCGTCGGCATCTTCGGCCTGATCGTACGTTGACGGCGTGAGCGCCCCGGCATCGCACTCCTGACTGGTTGTACATCAGCCCACGACTGGCGCCATTGCTGGCCCAACTGATGATTCTGTGCTACGCTGGGCTTGGTGTCGTTCGTGGGTGAGTTGGGAGGGGTTGGTCCATTCTGTACCTGCATTCGGAGGTCTTCGAACGACTGTCAGGCTTTAAATTCCCAATAAAATAGAGAGATAGTCCAGAATAATTATAACAATTAAACATTCTGAAAGTACCTATGTCGCAACAGCTCATTGATTCCCTGTCCAGGAAGCTAGGTACTTTAGTTCGTACACGTGACGTACTTGACCTTCCCGCACGTGCCGATCTATCAACACACGTGCTTACCACGTGCAAAACGTCACCTTATTTTCAATTCCTTATTTTAGACCTTACGCCGGCGACGCTGATAAGCAATTTGTAACTAGAGTTATAGTATTTCGCCGGAGGTAGTAAGTGGGGAGCCTTGTCGCTCTTAGTGGATTAAATAGTTTATTCTAGATAACTCAAAAAATAATTATAAGTATATATACAGGCTTTCTTCTTTCTTTATAGAATTAATTCTGAGCGAAAGCGAGAATCTCTTGGATAAAATATATTTAGCACGTTAATATACTGATCTACCCGCTAATATCTTGTATAGGCTAGAAATGATATTTTATATAACCCTAATAAATCTTTAGTATAAACACTATTTACTCTTTTTTAGTAAAGATAGGCTTTTAGTCGCCGGTACTTTAAAGCCGCTTACTATTAACTATTGGTAGTTTTGAATCTAGGGGCTTTCTAAAAAAAATATTCTCGCTAAGTCTATTATTTTAGTTTTATTATTTAAGCCTCGTCATCCCTTTTAAAGCGAAAGTAATTTGGTGGATAACATGTAGAACCATCTTGTTCCCACTGCGCCTGCCTTACATCAACTTCCAAGTCTGACGTAACCTTGATACGATTCTTTCCTCCCTCAGCGTCATCCAAAAGGTCGTCTTCAGATGCATTTGACCAGATCATTCGGTCGGCAGGTCCTCGCTCGAGATCGTTCCCCTCATGGGGCGTTGGCGACAATGGCGACCCCGTCTGCTGCCACTGCGATGATCTCCTCTCCTTGCTACGGAGCTTGTGTGAGACGTCGGAGAGCTCATGCTGCGGCGGCATGCTCTCTCCGTTGTCAAGGAATGTCCCAGTGACATGCTTACTCCAGACTGCTTTGAATGAAGGCATGTTGAGAGTGAAAAGCGCTGTGCAGAACTCGATCATCGTTACAATGACGATTTTTCCAAGGACGTATGCGAAGTCTGGGTCTGCTGAGAACTCGAAGAGAACAAGGAATCGAAGGCCGGATACGAGGACTGCCCCACCACCGAAGGTAAACATGGACATGAGAGCAATACGGCGCTTCCGTGATGCGTGGAGATTCCACAAAGGCCAGATGGGCAAGATGTAGATGATCACATCGACGGCGACATTCTTTTCAAGTCAGTGGAAGCCAACTGGCCCATTGCGCAGAAGTGCTTACTGCAGTGCTTGGAAAGATAAGCGTTGCCAATGAAGAGAGGCATTTCGCATTTGGATATCTCTCGGGATGGAAATACGCTTGTATCGGAATGCATTGCAATGCATAGAATATGAATGTTCCGGTAATCTGGAAGCAGACAAGTACCATGACACCGATGATGAGGCGGCCAACTGTGCGAGATGTCCAAATCCTGCGGAAGAAGAATAGGAAAGACAGCTTAATGAAGAGTTGCAACGCAAAGTAATAGAACTCTTCGACAAAAAGATACTTTAAGCTGGTCAGCGAAGCCACAAACAATGTTACTTCTATGAACTCACCAGTTTCATCTCCGCAATAACTGCGGTGGAAACTGAACTGGTATGCCTACGGAATGTTAGAATTGCGCTATTACTTCACCATGGCTCTGATTACTTACTTGCCACCACCCATTACTAGCCACGACCAACATATATAACATTGGCCTATCCAGACAGTCTGAGAAGTTATTGGTCAGTGGTGCGTTTGTATGTTGAAACGGCCAACTCACGAATGCGATAGTGGCAAGCCAGTCATCCATTCCAAAGCATCTGACAATAAATGCACGCGAGTAGACACGCAATAGGAAGGACGCCACTGTGAGCAAGACGAACGGCACAGTCACTCCCCAGCAAAGAGGACTTAAATCCTCGTCGATCCCCATGGTTAAATTTTGCAAGAATTAACAAGGCAGAATGACAAAGACAGAGAGCAAACGGATTGGATGAGACACTGGTACTCTAAGCCAATATACATTTGGCATGCTTGGCTTATATTTTAGCCGTTGCGACCGCATTCATCGTCGCAGCTTCCCTGTTACATCCTTGCAGATTCCAAAGGATGCTAAAATTGTTCCGCGGGCCCACAGCATTGCCGTGAAAGGGAAATGTGTTTGATGTGAGAATACTACCGTTATACAATATACAACGTGATACTGTAGGTGCGCAAGTTCGGCTACGAAGGGTCAAAGAGTCACAAAGGGGATGGATGAACAGTTGTCTCCCTATACGCCCCCAAAATCAACGAAACCTCGGGGAAGCCGTTCGGTGAGAGTGAGGCGACCGTGGGGGCGCTGCGGCGCAGGTCGGTAGACATAATATTTTCAGCGAAATATTATGTACTGCGGTACGTTTGCGCCCCCAAATTAGCGGACCCCACGGCCCCTCGCGGCTCGGCTACGTATCTAACGGCGAGCCCGCCCCACATCCCACGCATCATAATCAAAGAAACTGGAAACCATCTCCGCAGTCTAGACTCCAGTTTCGCACGCAAGACGCCGCTCCACAGAAGGATGCTTCCCCCTCGTTTATATACTCTATACGCCGTTCGTCGCGGTGGCGGCTCTTAGGCATCGCAGCCCGCGATTTTGCGACACGCGTTTTAGCCCCTATAGTAAAGTCTATATAGTAACCTCAACGGCCTCCCGTAGACATATTATAAGAAGATTAATTGAGTTGAGTTAAGTTAAGTTGTATTTATTTACCCTAACCCATCGCCCTAAGCGATATATAGGCTATAGACTATTTAAAGGAAATACGCTAGAAATTTATATTAGTATTTTAATCTAAGAGAGTATAAGGAGAAGGGGAACGGAGATAAAATAAAGGAAAGGTAGAAGAATAGGAATAAGACAGGTTTTACTAGATAAGGTCGTCTCTATTTTAGAACCTTTTTATTTATTAAGCGAATTTAAGTATCCTTTTAAGTTAAGCGGCTAAAATTATCTATTTCCTCTTTTCTATATAAGGCTAGTTTTTATCTATTGGTTTACCGCCTAGGAGGCTAGAGAGGTAGTTTCTCTAGAGTCCGGTTTCTTAATATATTTTTTTACCGATTTTCCTAGAGTAGCGATTGATTAATTAATTAATTCGTTTTACGTCTATATATAGTTAGAAACTATAACGGATAGTCCGTTTAGAACTAGCTAGGGGGTTTAAATATAAGATAAAAGCGAGGTAGTACGAGGGATAGTTAGATCTAGGCCGAGGTAATAAAAACGAAGGAAAGAAAAGGGTTTTTAGAGAAGATAAAATAGTAAGGAGTAGATTAGAATTATAGGTATTTTACTCCCTCTCGGGAAGGTCGTTAAGGCGCTATTTCTATATAGCTATCCTCGTTTATTTAAGGAATTCTAGCGTAGCTAGGATTCCCGGTCCGGTAAGTACCTCTTGAAAACTAGGGTTATTTATTCTAAAAGAGTCCTTAAGAATTCTCCGGGGAGAATTATAGAGAGGATACCTTAGGAGGAGATATCTAGGAGTTTATTTAGTAGGTCTATATATATAGAGATCTGTCTCGGAGTAAGAAAATCTATATAGATAGGACTTAAAGTATCTATATCCTATTTTTAACTAGTAAAGAGTAGACTATATCTCTCTCTCGTATAGGAGAGGTTTAAGTCTCTATTTTATCGTCTAATTAAACGTATTAGTATAGGAGGAGGAGGAGGCTTTACTCGCTTCTTTCGTAGCTTTATCCTTCTACTCGTCTACTATTATTCTCCT